>NW_026057580.1:96417315-96587383 GCF_023721935.1 Panthera uncia
ATGAATTTGAAGTCTTATAGACAAGAGTTCAATAAGCTCTTCCATTTTGTCTACCTGCTTATTAACCCCCAACTTCCTCACCCAGACAATGGGAATCAGAATAACGCCTGCCTTATAAACTGATGTGAGGCATTCCTGTAAAATATAGAATCTGGCACACAGTAATTCTTTAGTGAATTTTGTTACTTTACTACATGAGGAAAGAAAACTTTTAAATACAATAAGAGAAGCTACTCTTATTGAACACTTACTATTATGCCAGGAATCATGTGAGTACTTTACAGACATTACCCAATTCAACCTTTACAATATTGTTAACCCATTTTTTAGACAAGTAAGAGGCAGCATCCTCTGGTCCCAAGCATTGCAAAGATCCTATCATTTTCTAGTTCTTTTGAACAACACCTGGTTTAAAGAAGATATTAACATATAAGGACATTCTTCTACACTAAAAATAATAATTTGGTGGAATTTCCCTCCAATAAGGCAGATATTACCACACTAGACATAATTTTTTCCTAATATTACCTTGAATCAAGATCCTACTAGATAGAAATACACAAATCAGGAAATTTAATTACCTTTTCAAAGATCTGTTTCACTCTTTGTTAACAGATTTGGGGGTTTGCATTTTTGTTCTACTTCTGACTAATATGCATAATTTGTTTGATTTCCTTCTGTAGTTTGATTTCATAGAGAAATTTGGGGATTACTTCTTTAAACTCCACTCTCTGGAAATTAAAACAGTTTTCAAATGCCCAGAAATAAATTTAAATAGCTTAAAAATAAATATGTGAAGCACGTATAAAAAAAAACTAAACATATAAAACCCAACCAATGCCAAAGTTGAGTTCTTTTTTAAAATGAACTCAATCTCATATTCATGTGAGTGTATGTATGTGTGTATAAGGCATGAAGTTTTGTTTGACTTGAGAAGTATATGATAAAAGTAAATGTTAAATACTTGCCTTCATCGTGCTGTATATAGAATATATACTAATATCTTAATTCTCAGGCATCTATTCCCAAGAAAAGAAGTATTTGAGAAAATGGTACAATTCACAGGACTTCTTGAAAATGAGAAATCATTACAGTTAGTGAGTGAATTAGGATTATAACCCAGCGGTAGAGTGCAACAGCCAGACTCAAAACAAAGTTTGCATAGGGGCGCCTGGGTGGCTCAGTTGGTTAAGTGTCTGACTTCGGCTCATGGTTCTCGCGGTTCACGAGTTTGGGCCCTGAGTCTGGCTCTGTGCTGACAGCTCAGAGCCTGGAGCCTGCTTCAAATTCTGTGTCCCTCTCTCTCTGCCCCTCCCCTGCTCTTGCACTAGCTCTGTTTCTCAAAAAATAAATAAACATTAAAAAAGTTTGCATAGATAATCCTCAGCCTGTTTTTGTTTTGTTTTGCTTTTTTTAATTTTTTTTTAACGTTTATTTTTGAGACCGAGAGAGACAGAGCATGAATGGGGGAGGGGAAGAGAGAGAGGGAGACACAGAATCAGAAGCAGGCTCCAGGCTCTGAGCCATCAACCCAGAGCCCGACGCGGGGCTCGAACTCACGGACGGCGAGATGGTGACCTGAGCCGAAGTCGGACGCGTAACCGACTGAGCCACCCAGGCGCCCCTCCTCAACCTGTTTAATGTATGAACAGAGTTCTGAGTTTTGACAGATTCTCTAAACTTCAGGGCTCAACAACTTTAAGAGAAAGTTTGATTTTCAGTAATAATAGTAACCAGAAAGAAAAATTTTAAATGCAGCCAATAAAATAAAAAATAAATAAAATAAAGTAAAATAAAATAAAATGCACCTAAGAGTTTGATAATATTGATAATATTATATAATCAGGCATATAGCTATTTTTAAAATTCTTTAAAAGAGGAAAAACTGAAATTTGATACTATTACTCCATTAGTGTCATTACATAACGTTTTTAACAAAATATGTATAAATTAAAAAAAAGTTCTAAAATATCTCATGAAAAATGTTTTTAATTCCTAAAAAACAAATCAGATAACAGATTATATAAAAACATTATTCACTTAAACTTTAAATCTTAGGACTTTATAATTAAGATGTATAGATATCCCTTTAGCTTTATATATACATACATATATATATATTTAGTTTCATACATATATATATAGCATATGTATCTTGTAATGTATATGTATATATCAGAAACTAAAAGAATCTTGCAAGATATATTTGCATATACCTTGCAGTCTTTCCTATATATACTTCTACTCTCATCTTAATACTAGCAAGGAGAAAGATTCTGCATGGACCAAGGATTACCCTTGGTTCTTTAGATTTTAATGGATGAGGCTTGAAAGACTCAAAGATACTCAGAATTCATGTAAAATTGGTGTGTAATATTTTGCAACTTTCTGATGAGTGGATTGACCACCTTGGCCAAGGTTAAGAACAATCGAGATAGAAGAGAGTTACAACTGAGTCGTAAAGGAATAGTGGTGCACGCACCATGGTAAGGCATCTGGCTTCAGATATCACCTTCCCCACAAGGCTGTGTAACTCCTGTTTAACTTTCTTAATATTCCTGAGCCTCAATTTTCTAATCTATAAAATAAAGATAATGACAGCACATATTTCAGAGATAATTCCATGAAGTGAAGAAAGCCTAAGATCGGAGCTCTGGCAATGTGTTTATGTGATCGGGTAAAATTTATAAAATTTACTAGTGTATTTCTTTAATAGACATATTCCTCAAATTGTGTAACTTTTCATACCCTACCAAATTTGATATTTCTCAGGGTTTATACTGAGTACTAAATTAGATATATAAAATAGGTAAAGCTTTAGGATTATGCCTAGAATAAGGAAAACACTTGATTCATGTTCATTATCATTATTATTATTATCATAGGTAATTTGCTTGTGTTTATTTTTCCCATTACTGCATACAATTATTTCACATCCTAAATAGTACAGCTTAAGGGTGTTTAAGAAAGAGCTCAGCTATGTAATATAATAAGAAAACACAAAATATTAAAAAATAAATCTGTAAGTACCTTTGGAAAAAAAAAAGAAAGAAAGGGCTCAGCTAATTTGTAAAGAGAAAGAGTATATTAATAATTTATATTAGTATATATACTATTAATATACTTTATAATAACTAATAATTATAAAGTATATATATTAATTCAGATGTTAGATTTACTGATACAAATCTGAGAAAGGGTAGCTTTTAGAATTTAATCAAGACCATGCTTGCATTTTAGAGAAAACTTTAAGATGGTAAGTCAGAGGAAACTGTGGTACTATGCCAAATAAACTTGCTTAAATGAGATTTCACACACTTGTTAGGTGGCTATTGTAAGAGAAGACAAGTAAGTGACTGACCTCACCAGAATTACACTAATCTTCTCATATCTATACAGAAATATCGAAATGTTAAAGGACTTAGAAATGTATACACAAATGGCCATGCAATTTTCTGAATCATCATTTTGGGACATATGATACCCGTTTTACATCCATAATGTAAAATCATATTCATATGATATCTATTTTACTATTCATAATCAAATGGCATCATACCTTTTAATCACATACCTAAAAGTTACAGACATAAGCTATCTTTATAAATTATGATTAATCACACAAAGAATCACAATAAATGTTATTGACTTGTAATTAAGCTCTACCTTTTGAACTTTCTATTTTATTTAAATAAAGGAGATATATACATGCAGTGGTTATGAATAAAATTCACCAGGGAAATATGATTCCTTTTTCAAATAATAGGAATTTGAATATTACCATCACTGAATCAAGTCAATATAGGAATACATTTCAAGATAAAACAAACTTAAGATAAATACAGTAGAGTTGGCTCTAACAACAGCTTAAATCCTGAAGCAATATTGATTTATACACAAATAGAGCTTCATTTGACTGACTTTTAGTGTGAGATATATATTTTTCAAGGCAAAATCCTGTTCAGAGAAGAATGCTAGCTGTGTTTGTCTTGCCTTTTCTGAGTCAATCATGAAATCGCCTGATGAACCAGCTGAGCAATAGTAAGAATGAGAAAATTGTTTCTTTCTGCTCTGCTCCATAGAGATAGCAAGGTAAGTTCTTTCCAGGTAGTGAGTTGAATGGCTGAAATCACAGTGTCATTTCCTGCTTCATGCTGTTCCCATTTAGTAAAATAGAATTGGTCACCATGTTCTTAGCATTGCTTTTCAGAGATGTCATACGCACTGCAGAAGAGCTGAGAAGGTAGCTCGTTGATCTCTCTTGATAGGACTTCCTCCCACAACACAGCTGGCTATTGAAATGCCTCCTGAAGCTTTCACTGAGTAGATAGAGAGCAAATGGATTGACACAAGAATTGCAAAAGCTCAGAACTCGGGCAACTAAGGTGACAATCATGTGGCCTAGAGATGAGTCAATCTCATTATAGTTGAAAGACCTATACATGTAGAGAATGTGATTTGGAAACCAGCAGAAGACAAAGCAACCCACAAAGACCAGCACAATTTTAGCCAGGCGTTTCCGTGTTTCCATCTGCAAATACAAGCAAACAGTCCCTTTGGTTAAAATGAAAATGGAACCATCGACATGAGAAACATTGTGCAAAAGAAGTGAAACTTGCCATAGCATGCAAATGCATCCCAAAATACAAAAACTATTTTCCTCAACAAAGTGATGATTTTAACAGTTTGACAAAACTTGTTTTGGTCACTATGCTCTTTCATTAAATATATTTAGCAATATGATTTTAAGCATATATGGAATTTAATAAACAAAACAGATGAACATACAGGAAAGGGAAAAAGAAGGAGGCAAACCATAAGAGACTCTTGATGACAGAAAATAAACTGAGGGTTAATGGAGGGAGGTGGGCAAGGGATGGGCTAAATGAGTGATGGGTATTAAGGAGGGCACTTGTGATGAGCACTGGGTGTCATATGTAAGTGACGGATCACTAACTTCTACTCCTGAAACCACTACTATACTATATGCTGACTAGAATTTAAATAAAAACTTGAAACTAACTAAATAAGTAAATAAAATAAAATTATTTGACAGCTTATGTGAGACCAGATGATAAATTACTAATAAATGGCTATGTCTTCAAGCTAAACTGTGACCTATATAAACTCTCTCTTTTTTTTAACTACTTTCCTGTTGCTAAAGTCTTATTGTGCTCACTTTAAACATTAATCATTTCTGTTTGTATTAAATCCACTGAATTAATGAACCACAAAATATATTCGGTATTAGATTTTGTTTAAATCAGGGTAATTGAAATAAAGCATGACTTTTTAAACCCTTATTAAACACACACACAAACACCCACACAGACACACAAACAAAACTTGAGATTTCAACTTCTGACTCACATAAATCAAAACCATCTGACATAACTGTCAATCCTATAAGTATTAACTATGTTAGATTACCTTTAAAAATAAAAGTACATTTTCTTTCTTTTCATAAACTTTACATACTGTGTTTACTGTTTTATAGGAAACTCTTCAGGAATGTGATAAAGAGACAAAACTCAAATATTGGACATATATCTCTTCTAATCTAAAAATTATTTTCCAATATGTAGAGTTCAAGGTTTAGCTCGTATTTGTCTTACTTGTTTAAATATTTAAATACGGCAACATGAGTATGAAAACTTAGTTTATCAAAAGATATCGATAGGAGGCAAAATGATATATTCTGGGCTAAAACTACTGGTAGTCAACTAGAACATACCAAAACTGGAAAGGTTTACAATCCAAACATAACTGGTATTGGGGGTAGTAGTGAGTGGTGATGGGGGCAACAAAGAAAGGTGCAGTAAAGAGGAGGAACGACAAATGCTGTGGTCCAGATGTATCCCAGCGGCATGAGTTAAGCAACTTGACTGTAAGATAAATGTGAAATTTATATTACAAAGCAGTGTCCACACTAACAGGTGGAGTATGGGTGGAAGAATTTCATGCCAGTCTGTGTCTGGAGACACACAGGCAGGCCGTCAGCACTGAGATTACTTCTCAGCAGATATCAAGCCCTGTTACCCAGCCAGGGTTTATAAGTCCCAATAGAAAACTCACAAAACACAAGGCAGAACTAAGGCCATTTAAAAAAATAAAATAAAAGTGGAGGTTGGAGGGTGGGAGGAACTCAATTTTAGAAAACAAAGCAAAAACTCATATACCCAAACTGAGATACAATTTGGATCACAGGGCAAAGGAAAAAGCGCAGTGAGTCTATGAACTGGATTTTTTGGCTACCATGAGGCTAGATATTTATTTTTACTTACCTATCTATGTATCTATTTATTTATTTATTTTAAAGTCTATTTATTTTGAGAGAGAGAGAACCAGCGGGGCAGGGGCAGAGAGAGAGAGGGGGAGAGAGGATCGAAAGTAGGCTCTGCCTTGACTGCAGGGAGCCCTATGCAGGGCTCACACTCACAAACTGTGAGATCAGGACCTGAGCTGAATTCGGACACTTAAGTGACTGAACCTCCCAGGCGCCCCACGATGCTAGGTATTTAGATAATGAATGTATTAATTTATCTAACAACTATTTTAATGATTGGTTGATTTTTTAGCTTTCAAAAAAGATGTGGATCTCTGATTCTGATGGTCATCAATAAATAGAGGTTACCTTCCATGCAAGAAACCCTTCCAGAATCTGCTGTTGCTGAAGTGTGCAAAGCCCCAGACTGTGCCTCCAACTACAGCCCAGCAAATTTTAATGATCCGCCATTCAACTTGCCTTTAACTTGGTGAAGGACACCCATCATATCCCTGTACCTACAGAGCCTTTTGGAAGAGGTTCTTCGCTAAAAATTGTGTACACAAATGCACAACTTGAAACTGTCCCACTAGAACAATATTTCCATCTCTTTGTGGATTCACACAACTGGTTTTACCTTAAATTAGTGTCTCTGAGTATTTTCTCAGGAAGAAAGACTACATAAGGTGCATACTGTAATTTTTAAATTAATATATAATTTTTATAGGAAAAGTTATAATGTTGAGTTAGAGAAAGTACAACTTCAGCATCAACCACCTCTTGATCACTCCCACCTTTGTTCTCTACCTGCTGTTCCTCACCTTTGTTCTCTACTTTCTGTTCCCAGAGCCCCATTCTGGCATCCTACCAAACCTCATCCCCAGATCCTAGGTCCTTTCCTGATGAATCCTTGTCCCAGACTTTCTGTCATCCTTAATGGGCTAATGGGAGAATAGACAATAATTAAATAAATTTATAGTTAATTTTCTGGTTTATTATGTTGTTTTTTGCATGAACATTTGCCGGTAAGGAAAAGCCTTCAAAGACATTAAATTTTAATAGCTGTAGGCCCAGATGGCAGATACGCTGGACCTCAGTGGGCTTTTACAAAGCTCTGACATGGCCACATACTGGAGATGCCCTCCCCTCCTCCTCCCACCCCAACATCTCTTCTAGTTCAGGCTAATGCTTGTGCCAGTGCCCTGGGATTCTGTTCTAACCATTCATGGTATTGAGAACCCATGCCATAGAACAGCAGACAGCAGTTATTGCATCTGACCCACACACCCCCACCCACACACCTAACAAGCTTACCTGTTTTTTGGTATGTTCATTGTATTCTCCAGGAAGATTATGTGCACTTTTAATTAAGGTCTTTGCAATATGATAATAATAAACGCTAATAATAGCAAGTGGTATGAGGAAATAGACCAAGAAGATGAGCACTGAATGAATCTTTGGGTGTAATTCATCCGTCTGAGGGTAGGGTACACACGCCGTGAAGCTGCCATTTTCAACGCCCTCAATTCGCGTCACTTCCGAAAACACGGCTTCCGGAAGTGCCAGCAGCACGGAGACCACCCAGATCCCCACCACCTTGACGCAGGTCCACAGCAACGCCCGGGACGTCTGGATGTCCATGGGGTTGACGATGGCTCTGTACCTGGGAAGACAACATGACTCATATTACTCTCTTAGAAAGAAAAATGTAAAGGAGAAAGAGGAAGGAAGGGAAGGAAGGAAGGAAGGAAGGAAGGAAGGAAGGAGAGATCCTACTGGCTGAGAGAGAGGTGCTAAAACTCTGTTATTCCCTAGCTGTTTTGCAGTATATGGAATACTTAAAATCTCTGATGTCTGTCTACAAGACATTCCATAGCTTATTAGCACAGAAGACGGAGAAAGGAAAAGATTTTAAATTGTCATTCCCCAAATTCCATTAATTTGCTTACCTCTTTTGCAAGTATTTTTCTAAATCACACATAGTACAAGTATCATCAGTTATTGAATATTTTCATTTTTTTTTCATTTAAATCACTGCATTTTCAAAAAACTATCACCGCTATAATTGCAATAATAGACAGAAACCCTAAAATATAAAATGTCTACAAAATAATGTTACCAACTTCTATTTTGCTGCTCTTCACCTTCTGTGACTTAGTCTCCCACTTTTTTTCCCTAAGGGCATTAGTAAACCTTAAAGACTGGGATTTTCTCCATAATTCAATCATAAGAACTGAAAGAACTGAAGATGAAATAACATCCTGTCTTTGTAGCTGAAATTTATTTCCTGTTGACACCTCATGAAAGCCTCTCTCTTCCTATATAACACCATCATAATGGTAAAGGAACCACACTCCAGGACACAAGGGCTTAAAGAATATAAACAGCTAACTCAATCACACACTTTAGGGTAATCGTAATGCAAACAAACCAAAATTATATGTGAACATCAAGTTATTTATATTTTTCTGAAAGTATTTCAGGTTATAGGACACCTAGGAGGTTAACCTGACACAGTAAAAAATTATTTTAGTCAAACAAACCTGAGCCATTTTCTTAACTCTAATATCCTTTGGAAAAATCACTTAAGGTCTTTTTCTTCATCTGTAAGGTGGGGATAAAAACATTTTTCTCAAAGTTTTGTGATAAAAAAAAAAAATGGAGAGACTACCTATTACTGTGCCTGCCAATTAGCAGATACTAACCATGCCATGACTCTATACCTTCTCCTTATTTACAGTTGATTTAGAATGCTGTTCTAAAAATTCAGAATACTTCAAGCAACAGAACAAGCAGATAAGGTCTGAGGTTCTGTAAAGATGTTTCCCATTGCCCGGAAGAGAGAAACAGCTCCTGGCCTCAATACCTCTCTGAGGGGAGCCTCTCTTTCTTCTTCCTGATTTGCATCAAGCATCATTCCCAGACCCTCAATCAGAGAAAGACAGTTTGCATTTTGATCTAGAGAGTCTACCCCTGTATACCAGGACACATATAAAACTTAAAGTAGAGCAACAGCAAAGGGCCTCAACCCCAAATTAAATAAAGTAGCGAACATACTGCATTTGTTTCACCTAGACTTTGCACGTGGCAGAAACAGTAGGCATGTGTTTCCCACCACCCCCCCACTTCTGCTTAATTACATGTTCAGAAGAAAGTAAAAGTCGAATTACAATCGGTAACTAGAATTAGCTGTTTTTTTCTGTTTCTTTTTAATGTTTATTAGCTTAATACATTCAAAGAGGTGGGGTTTTTTGTTTGTTTTGTTTTGTTTTTAATCAGAGAACACGAAGAGCCTGTAAAGAATAAGAAAAGCAGGACCTGATTTCATTTCAGGTCCTGCTCCTGAGTTGAACCAAATTTCATATCATTACCTCCATATGTGTAAGAAATGTCCTTCTGCCACTATCTCCTGAATTAAATATTGTAGACATTTGCTCTTGACATCCTATTACGGAAGTTGAAGATTTTCTCTCTTATATACTTCTGTCTCTCCCATTACCAACTTCCTAATTCAGTAAATTATATTAAATGTTTATAAAATAGTCACTAGATTGCTATTATGACCAACCAAATATCTCTTACTGTAGAATTAAGTAATATATTGTTTTCTTTCCTAAACATGTCTTCGATTTACCTACAGTTGCTACTTGATCTTTTTTTTGCATAATTTTCCCTGTACCTGAATTTACTTCTTTCTGTTTTTTTACCATCTTGCTTTATAATTGGAGTCTCAGTACTTGAATCTAATTCCTCCTTCACTTTATCAAGCTCATCTCCACCTTCTTATTGGTTTTACTTTCTAAGATGCTTTATTAGCCTTAGCGTCCATTCTTATAATTTTTTTTTTATTTCCACCATTAGATTTTTAAATGTGTTTTTCAGTTTTATTTTGAGAGACAGAATATCCCAATCAGGCTCCACATTTAGTGTGGAGTCCAATGGTGGGCTCGACAACCCTGGATCATGACCTGAGCTGAAACTAAGAGTCAGATGATCAACTGACTGAGCCACCCAGTCAGTGGTCCCTCTGCTATCATATATTTAATTTCTAGAAGTTCTTGTTTTGCAAGTGAATAGATAATTAGAAGAAACCGTTCCCTTTATGGATTCAAGTAACTATATTTTAGTACCAATATACAGTATTTTCACTTGTGGATTCATTTTTTTTCTTTTTTCATGTTCAGATATCTCTCTTTGCCCTTTTTTTTGGCATTAATTACAATGATGTTATTGGAATTCATGGAAATATAATTAAATCAGATTTTTAAACAAACCAAAAATGAACCAATACACTTAAAGATATTTATTTGGTGGTGTGTTTGCTTAGCTTCTTTATGCTGGAATTTCTCCTCAAAAGTTAGGTATCTACTACCTCCCAATTCCTATTTAAGATCAAAGTGCCAAAAAGCCAATCGCAAATTCTTTTGTACGTAGAGGAGATGGAGAAAGAGCAGGGAAGTTTTGGGGGGTGATGGTTACCAAAAATTAATCAATTAACTAGCCTTCCTTGTTATGTTGTCAGAAAACTCAAAGAATATTCTGAACTTTCCTTTGTGGACTAAAAAGGAGGAAAACATCACTCCCCTATTCCCATTCCCACCTTATCTCTAAGCACATAAACAGAAAGCATGTTGGGGAAACTGCAAAGAGGAATGGAAGTTATACCTCCTTCATTGTAATAACATTGCCAATAACATGCCGCTAACATTGTAATAACAGAGCTGTAGCAACAGCTCTTGGATTCTTGGTTTAGGGGAAGTAAGAAACCTAGTGGGAGTGTAAGGAAGGGATAGAGAAGGCCTTTTCGACAGGTACAGTTCTTAGCCATGTCCTGCAGGAAAGGGAAATAAACTTTGGATCTTCTTTTAATGATATACATTTGCTAGAAAGGGGAGTACTGACAATTCTATAAAGCTGGAAATTATAGTTTAAAGCAACAGATTAGTGAAGCATCAATATTAGTCCTTAACCATGGTTTATAATTGTCAGAGAAGAAGGTTTACACCAGTGTTTCATGTGCATCTTTGAAAGGATAAAAGGTAAAACAATACAGAGCAAATATGGACATGTTTAATCATCCTTTATTTAAAAATTTATGAAAATATAGGAATGAGGGGGTGTCTGGGTGGCTCAGTCGGTTAAGCGTCTGACTCTTGGTTTTGGCTCAGGTCATGGTCTCACATTTTGTGGATCTGAGTCCCACATTGGATTCTGCACTGACAGTGCGGAGCCTGCTTGGGATTCTCTCTTTCTCTCTCTCTGCCCCTCCCCCCCTCAAAATAAATAAATAAACATTTAAAAAATATAGGAATGAAACAGTCCGTCAGTACGAAAACCATCTCATTAAATTTAGTAGCATAATACATATGTGTGAAAAGTTATGTTTGTTTTCTTTTAGATAGTCTTAGAAAGGTATCCCTAATTGAAAACTTAAAAAATAATGAATCAAAAGGGATTAAAGAAAACATAATCACCATTCATGTATTAAATATCAATAAATACGTATGCTTCTTCATTAATTTCTGTTTTGAATCTTGCACTTACCATATCTGTATATAGTCTAAATTTAATGTAAGGGATAATGAAATGTCATTGTATTAAAATACATATAATGAAAATTAGATCAATTTTAGCTCATATAAAGTCATCTCAATTTCTCAAAATCTCCTTCTACACATTTCTGCACACATACTAGTTAGACTATCCATAATCTTTTTTTTTTTTTTTTGCTTGTCATTCCTTCATTTATAAGAGGCCAGCAAAGAGTTTAAATGTGAACATTCTGACCAAGGAGAGAAAGATATCACAGAAGCAAGAGAAAGAGGAAATTTCAAAAAGAAGTGTAGACCTCTGTGTCAAATGCTCCTTAAAAATAAAAAAAAAAACCAAAAACCTCCTTTGAAACTGGAGCCTATGTCTTACTCATTGTTGTATCTAAAGTGCATAACAGGGGCGCCTGGGTGGCGCAGTCGGTTAAGCGTCCGACTTCAGCCAGGTCACGATCTCACGGTCCGTGAGTTCGAGCCTCGCGTCAGGCTCTGGGCTGATGGCTCGGAGCCTGGAGCCTGTTTCCGATTCTGTGTCTCCCTCTCTCTCTGCCCCTCCCCCGTTCATGCTCTGTCTCTCTCTGTCCCAAAAATAAATAAACGTTAAAGTGCATAACAATGACTGACCCATAGTCATTTCTCAGTAAATGTTGAACTAATAGGGAAATGTGGTCCGAGCAGCAAGGAGATTGCTTATTAAGACAGTTTTGGTAGAGTGGGATGGTCATCGGGTATTAGGTTGAGATGAAAATGATGTCAGGGATGGAGACAAAGTCTAGTGATGCCCAAGCTGGATCAATATTCAGAACCACCTAGAGAGCTGAAGAAAGATAGAGTCTTAGGTTTCTCTCCAGACTTACACATTCTCTAAGATATAGAATGTGAGGCTCTACATTTTACTAAGATTTTCAAATGGTTCTGAATATAAACCAGGTTCAGAAACCACTTTTCAAGGAGATTGTGGCAGTAAGCATCTTTATGCAAGACCCCTGTGAGCTTGTCTGGTGCAAAGGACATATGTTCAGCAGTAGAGTTTCTGGAATCCAGCAAAAGTTCAGCGTTAAGAACTAGATGCCTGCCCTTTATAATACGTCACATCATGTTTTAAAAAGTATTTATAGTTCACAGCAGTAAAATTTATTCTGAATAAAATTAATAAATTTATTATTTAAAATATCTATTCATGATCATAGAACAGAATGTCTAAAATGATAATCTTTTAAAAATAATGTAGTAAGTGGGATGTCACCTTGGAAAAAATGAAAAAATACTGGATTCAATTACAGAGGGCTCAGTAATTCCATTTGACACAAAGGGATCTACCCTCTGGCCAAATCACTTTGTTCTTAACCCACTAAAGTGTGTGACTTAAATGACACATGAAAGTCTCATGAGAAGGGGAATGACAATGACAAGTCATGTTGATGAAGGCAATAGGTTGGAACAAGCCAGTCTATGATTAAAGGAATTGGGGAAGGGCTATAGAAGGTAGAGAGATCACCTTCATTAATTTTACAATAGACTCATTTTTCACCCCACTTTACTGCCTATTATCTAATAATTAACTGCATATGTGAATAAATATTGTTTTGAATTAATGGGTCACTTGTCATCCTGACATATAGATGACATAGCAGAAGTAGTTACACAGCAACCTACTGTTTATATTAATTATGTTAATTATGTCATGTTAATTATGTAATTTGATAAAATAACCCTGTGTAGTAAAATTGATTGGTGTACCCATTTTACAGAAAAGCTCATTGAGACTATGGGATTAAGTGATGTTGAAATAACCACAGAGCCAGTAGGCAGATGACTTAGAATTCACACAAGACTATCTTGTGACTTCAGATTCTATATTTTTTCAGCTATGGCACATCACAGAGAATGCAACTGAAGAACTAAATTCTTTACCTCTTCTACCCATTTTCTCTTAAAATGTGATTCTTTTCCAAAAATTAACTTAAATTAAATCACAATTATTAAAATTTCATTTTCAAAATATTCTTCTCAAATTTCCACAAATGATAAAAGTAAAGAAGCTCTACATTGAAAGTTGAAAAAATATTCTTGTTTGTTTATTTTAGAGAGAAAAAGAGTGAGCAAGCACATTCACACACTCAAGTAAGTTGGAGGGGCAGGGAGAGGAGCAGAAAGGGAAGAGAGAATCTTGAGCTCAGGTCCATCTGATGGAGATGTGGGGCTCCATCTCATGACTGTGAGATGACCTGAGCCAAAATCAAGAGTGGGACGCTCAACCGACTGAGCCACCCAGGAATCCCTTGAAAAAAATATTCTTAATGAAAATCTGCAGAAGAAAAAAATCAAAACTTAATTGCACATATGTTAATGAAGATAAGGACTTGGGATAAATAAATGTTTAATGTTTATTCTTGTTCCCCTTGAAGATCCATGAATAACTGGAAATAGAAAATACTGCCCGGCACATCAATAAATCAGTGGCTTTCACAAAGATGGGCTATGAGCCTAATAGCATTGAATATTTTGTATCAATAATTAAAACAATAAGTTAAAAGACAGTTCATTAAGCTTGAACCTAGCAATATTAAGCTCGGTCATCACTTTGGAGCTTGGACTGAAACTGAAAATAACTTTGGTCATACAGAAACTAATAAGAATACAGGCATAAAAACAACAAACAATTAAAAAGGGAAATGTAATGAAGACGTGTATCTTTTTGTATAGAAAAATAAACAAATAAACTTTCCAAATACCAAAGTTGTCAGTATATTTGGTATGTGGGTGGGTTCTCCATAGAGCTTACAATAATCTACTGGTTACATAAATATTATCTAAAACCTACATACTATTTCACAAGTAAAAGTAATAATGGAAAGTAAATACACAAATATAGCATATAACTATCTCGTACTGAATATTTGATCAACACCTTCTAAAAGAGAATCATCTACAACCCATATCAGCATCAACTTTTCTAGAAATGCACTAAGTAAAAGTAAGGACTAACTAAAAAACTTTAAGTAAGAACTTATTGAATGGAATATTACACAGCCATAAAGAATGAGATCATGCTATTTGTGACAACATGGATGGACATAGAAGGTATTATACTAAATGAAATAAGACATATGAGAAAGACAAATAAATACCATATGATTTCATGCATGTGTGGATTCTAAAAAACAAAACAAATGAATAAAAAAAAAACAGAATCAGATCTACAAATACAAAGAATGAGCTGATGGGTGCCAGAGGGAAGAGGGGTGGGAGATGAGCAAAATGGATAAGGAGAGTGGGAGATAGAGGCTTCCAGTTATGCAATGAATGTCACGGGAATAAAAAGAACAGCATAGGGAATATAGTCAACGGTATTGTAATAGCATTGCACAGTGACAGATGATAGCTACACTCGTGGTAAGGATAACATAACGTATAGAGAAGCTGACTCACTATGTGCTACACCTGAAACTAATGTAACATTGTTTGCCAACTATACTCAAATTTTAATTTTGTTTTTTTAAAAAAAGAGCTTGTTGAGAATGAAAAAATAAAAATGCAATTAAAACTATTAAAGACCTTGGAGATCGGTCAGTCCTCCTGAGGAATCAGCAACCAAAGGACCAATGTAAATCCTTATGTTTGTTCTTTAAACACACAAACAGGAAGTGTACTGGTGGGACAGCTAACAATAGGGAAAGTGTTGAACTTCACTGACTTCCTGGCTCCACTGGAGCGGATGGCCCCCTATTTAAATGCACCACCACAGGCAAAAGACTGACAAGGTACACCGCAGAGAGTGTTTCCACTGAGAAGTGGACCAAATAGAATCAGCGTAAGTGACTGAAAGACTTGTTGCAACGTGGAGGACAGTGATAGAGCCCCAGAGACAGAACTCACCGTTCAGCTGCCTCACCAATATAGTGTCTCTTCTCCTCTTTGGGCCTTTCTCCACTCAATACTCAGGGAGGGAAATAATAGGATCCTATCTACAGTCCCTTGGCTCTACAGTTGAAGACATTATTCTTATTTTGCAAATGAGGAAAATACTGCCTTATGAGCATGTGTTTTGCCCTATTTTATCGTCTCCAACTAGAACAGTGGAACCTAACAGACACAGGATTAGCACCCACATGTCCGGGGCATCCCTCCTTAGTTATAGTGTGTCCCAAAAGTTTCAGACCAAGGTGCATGAATAATCTTCAAAAACTATAAAGTAGTACACAAGTTATGGCAATAGTATGAATATTGTAAGAATTATACAGCCTCTCCAATGTCTCAGATTCCTTCTAAAGAGAAAGAGAAAGGACATAAGCTAGAAGCATTTGAGACTAATGAATAAAAGATATCTGAGTTATTGGAGTCAAAAATAGCAACTTTTATTTAACAAAAAAAACCATATAAATTCAGATTCAAAACTGATAAATTAAGTGCAGATTTCAATTTATCCTGTTTTATGACTACATAAAAATAACAGCTGAGCACTTCTTATGAAAAATTATCCTTTTTGCATTGGCAGCTAGAAAGTTCACAAACACGTGACTCACATTTGTGACGGTATAGGTCACCTTATAGTCTTCAACTTTTATTTTTCCTCTCCCTGGATTTCCTCCCTTTTTTATATCTGTTGTGTGTTGTTTGTATCTTTGTTTTTAAGCTCTCTTAAATTCTTTTTGGAACAAGTTGAAAATAAAAAAAGTCCTTGCTCTTGTAAAATGGGTTATCTGTAGGGTGAGTGTGGAGTATTCTCTTAGGTAGGTATGGCCAATCTGAACTCCCCAGAAGAGTTTAGAAACAAACTCTAAGTGCTAATCTCAGCACCGAGAAGTAAGGGCTTCTCAGCATACTATCCAGGGCTCCAGACCAAAGAAGAAAACATCCCCACTGGGGCCAGCTGGTTAATCAGTACCTGAGCTTCACTCAGGAGTTTTGGTGAAAACCCAGAAAACAGATTATGGCATTCCCTCCCATCACTGGACTAAGACTCATAAAAATGCTTCTGAAGGTCTTGGGACTGTTAGATCCACGGTGTACATTTGATCTGTTTCAATATTTTAACAAATAATTATACCGAAGAGAATATTTGTTTGCATTGGTGTAATATCCAAATAATGTTAATGATTCAAGGTTCATCATACCTAACAGAACTAGCTTAGTTATGGAATTAAATCTGAGTATCCTAACTTGCAACTAAAAGCTTGAAATCATTAATATGTTAACACTTTAGTTAGATTTGGCAAAAAATTATGTTTGCATTCAATCCAACATTGGCTATTCAATACCAGAAAAACAACATAATCTGATACATTAAATTAATATTAATTGCATTTTTATTATTTTATAGGTTTTTAATATTTAATTTAAAAATGGATTTTAGGGGCGACTGGGTGGCTCAGTCGGTTGAGCAGCCGACTTCGGCTCAGGTCATGATTTCGTGGTCCGTGAGTTCGAGACCCACGTCGGGCTCTGTGCTGACAGCTCAGAGCCTGGAGCCTGTTTCAGATTCTGTGTCTCCCTCTCTCTGACCCTCCCCCGTTCATGCTCTGTCTCTGTCTCTCTCTGTCTCAAAAATAAACATTAAAAAAATTTTTTTTAATAAAAAATAAAAATGCATTTTAATTAACAGTTGTATTTAAAAAAGAAGAATTGATGCCTAGTTTTACATTGGTAAATACATAAAATTATTAAGTTTATAGTTCAGCCCTAGGAATCTGGGAAATTTTTCCTCTAAAGGAAAGAGGAGAACTCATTCTCAAAAATTATTTGCATTTTATTAGGGGCTTTTAGAGGCCAAAGGTCTTCAGGAATCAAAGAAATTATATCCTAAGTTTGGAAATGAAGCCACTGTAATAGATAGTGATGGAGATACCTGTAAGCCAACCACAAACAAAGTATGTTTATGGGATCCCACCTGCCCAGTATCCCAGCGTGTGTGTGTGTATGTGTGTGTGTGTGTATGAAAAACTGTTAAAAACATAATACCACAGATAATATGCACATGCCTTTAATCAGCTATTTCATGTGAGCAAGCAAACAAGTACATTTTCAAAATATAAAAAAAATCATCAAGATAAAAGTAGAAAATAAACTAAAATCACCAGACTCACCATCTCGGATGGGGCCCTGTCTCTCCTCCTCCACTGGGGTTATGAAATGCCCCTGAGGCACATCTACAGTGGACACAAAAGACCTTTCCTACGGATGTACCCGTTGAAACTTCTCAAAAAAGCTTGGCAATTCAAGGAATAATAATCTCAAGAACCAAAAGTGTCACCCACCCAACACTTTGGTCATATCGAACAAGGTGATTTAAGCCCCAAGGTTGATTCATAAATATTATATTTCTTATTTCAGTCTCTGCTCTCCGGTGATGCTGTCATTGATGCTCTATAACACTGAAGTCCGCTTCACATTGGGATGTGCTTTCTGAAATAGAATGATCTTCCTGTTTCTTTTTCTACATTACAGTGATTTCTACTTCTATACTCTATTTTCTTAAGGAAAGACATTGAAGCCATCTAGTGAAGATAGGATATTTGGTTTAATGAACAACTGAATTTGTTGCTTAAAAAGTTTTCCTATTGCCACTACCACTGCTTAATTTTGAATTTTTATGATATTCTTTCCTTTTGTTGAATCTAATGAATCAGCTTTCAAAATCATTGTTCCTTTTGTACTCTTGGGTGCTTTGCTTTAGATTGAATTTTTCAGTCTATTTACCATTAAATAGGAAAAATCATTAATAATTTCTTAGGCCCGGAAAAGTAATACTGTGGCTTAATGATAAAGAGTATGGACTTTGAATTGAGCTCAAATGTTGGCTCCATCACTGTGAGATCGTGAAAATGTTGCTTAATTTCAAGGCTTAGATTTCTTCACTTTAAAATAGTAATAATAATAATGCCTGCTTCATAGTATTGCGAGGGTAATAAACTCACACACAGAAAAGCACAGTGCTAAGTACAATTAGTCCTCTACTTGTTTCCAAATTCACAGGAAATCCAAACATTTGGTGAGATAAAATGGGAGGAGATTAAATACTTATCAACATTTGATCACTATGTTCTGGGAGAAAAATAGAAATGTAGACAATATATAGCAGAACGTTTCCAAACCACTTTAATTGACTATTGGAATGTATTGGGTAATTTCATCACCAGTGATTCCAGTTCCTTAATTTATATTTCCAAAACACACAACGTAGAATGTGGACGAAGCAGAAGAGGCGACCCACCTTTCTTTATCCTTATTATTAAAGTATCCACACTGCATTTACAAAGTACATGATATATATAACAAAGCAAAAAGGTCAGTAAATACATGAGTAATTGCATGTTCTCAGACCTTGGTCAGAGCCAGCCAATTTACCTGTGGGTCTCCATGACAATAGATTGAGAAAAATGGCATAAAATAAACTCTAGCCCTGGATCTTGCTGCTAGCAGAAATCAAAGCACAGTGATAGTAACTTTAACTATTGTATTCATAGCTATTCAATATGTTTTATTCTAATTATTAAGTAGTATTCTTTTAACTTTCTAATTAAAATGGGTCCTATAAAGAGGAGCAGCTAAACTAAAAAGTCATATTTTAATTACAGGGTTCAAAAAACTGTATAAAAGGTAATAGAAATAGTGTCATCTTAGCAAAATGAGGTACATATAATTTACCCAAAGGCACCCATTTTTATAGGAATGTGGTTTTAGAAAGAATATGACACAAACTAAAAAGTCAATAATATTTGGTTTAAAAAGACAGAAGCTCTCAACTCGCCAGTGATTGTTGTCTTTCCTTCAACAAAGATTAACTCTTCAATGTCAGAGTGATGGAAGGGTATTAATGCAAATACCGGGACACTTAGATGGAGTCATTTTCCACTCATAACATGTAAATTGAAGAACAGGAGTGCATCCACCACCTTAATCATCCAAGTTCAATTGTTTATCTAAATAGCTTAAGTCAACACCCCATCCCGAAGAGAATTAAACCAGGGCTCCATGCACAGTTGCCTAATAGGACATTTTGTCCGCACCCCCATGCAGACATTTCTCCTGCTTAAATGCGGGAAAGCATGATGATAGAGAGACTGAGGGAGAGGCATGGTCCAGCAGTCAGCAGTCCTGGATTCTCCAGCCTGCCCTGCCAACGGGATTCACTTTCCCTGGGCCTCAATATCTTACCTCAACACCTAAAAATGACATGGTTGAACTTAGTTGGTCTGCAAGGTAAAATACTAGACATGTCTCACCTTTAAAATATGTGAAAAGCAGGTTTGATATCAAATTTGTATTTTTACACCACCATTTTAAGATACTAAAATTCAGTACCTACCTGTTTGCAGGGGAGGGGGATCACTTAACTTGAGGCATTAAAGCAAGAATGTGTAGTCAACTGTCTGAGGAGCATTTACTATTGTAGTTGTTTGACTTGGAATAAATAACAGAATTTGGTTAATAAGTATAAATGATGTTTCCCCATATTTGAAAAAAAAAAAAACTCAACATCAAACACTTTCCTAATATTAAGTTAGACATTCTTACCTATTGACTGAACAAGGAAAGTGCACTTGTAAGATTTTAGCACACACGGAAAGCTCCTACGTGATAGGTGCCCTGTTGCCCAATTATTCTATAGCTTTTCTATGAAATAGTAAAGATTTTCAGAGTGTGTGCAGGGGAGGAAGGAGACTAGGCTATGCAATTTTAGAACTACTTTCAAACTAACACAATGTTAATTATTTTTAAAGGAATATTGTTCTTATATATTTTTTCAAGCTTCACAACTCAGTCCGTTTTTAACTCCTTTTACACCAGTTCCCAGATACCCTCTCTCTCCCTCTCTCCCTGCCCACCTGCGGGCTTTCCTTTCTCCCTCCCCCCCCCCCCCCCCGGGGCCCCCCCGCCCCCCCGCGCCGCTTTTCCAGGCCACCACTACCTGTGCCCTTACCTGTCGGCGCTGAGGGCGGTGAGAGTGAACACGGAAACCCCCACCGAGGTGAGCTGGATGACCGGGATCAGTTTGCAGCCCACCTTCCCGAACATCCACTCGTCAAAGAAGTAGCGCGAGGCATCCACCGGGACGCAGGTGAGCAGCAGCATCAAGTCCCCGGCGGCCAGGTTAGAGATGAAGATGTTGGGGGCGCTCCTCATGGCGCTGGTGCTCATGAAGATCTTCACCAGCATGATGTTGCCTAGCAAGCCCACCGCGATGATGAGCAGGTAGAGGGACGGGATCGCACAGCGGATCGCGAACTTGGCGCTCGTCCCGTCGGCGGCGGCCAGCAAGTCCCCCTCGGACACCCCGGGAACGAAGCTGCTCTGATTCGCGCCTGCGGTCTGGGAGAGGTTGCAGAGAGACTTGGGGGGCATGTTCTCCTTTCCAGGACAGTCCGCTGGGTTTTCATGCGCCCAGGTGCCCTGAAAAGTGCAACACCCACTTGGCCTTAATCAGTTTCCCTCTCACGGGGACAACTTTACCGTCTGGGGAGAGCGAGTCACGCTGCCGCGTCCCAAAGAGGATCGGGCTTTGGCGAGAGGTCTGCCCACGCTTCGGGGCTTCACTTCTGGAAGGGGCACATGGCTTCCGCTGGCTCCGAATTAAAAAAAAAAAAAAAAAAAAAAAAAAAAAAAAAAATCAGAGCAATTGCGTCTTCGTTCCAGTCTTCAACGGTTTGTTCCCTTTCACAGAGGAACCAGTCCTTTTGTGAAAAAAGATTTTTTCCCTCCGGAATTAAAAAAAGTTCCTGCCGGACAGTTCGCGGGGAGGGGAAGAAGTCACCTTGTCCTTGCCCAGCGATCCGCAGGTGAAACCCTGGGGGCGGCAGGCACTTTGCTCTTTGCACAGTTTTGCTCTTGTTTCTGCAATGCCTGCCGTAATGTGCGGAATTGGAGGGGATCTGAGTCCTCTTTCACTCATTCTGCGCCCCTACATAGTTACATCCTTACCCGCCTCCAAGCGGGAGGAGCCCCAATTTGCAATCCTCAGGATTCAGGGGCTGAGCTGTCAAGGCCTTGGCACTGTAACACTGAATTTAGGAAAGAGAATGAGTGACAAAGGACAGAATAAATGAACGGAATTCCGCAACCCCCCCCCACACACACACACACTCTCTTCTTTTCTGATCCATTTTTCTCACCCCAAAGATGGAAACTCTTTCCAACAGCTGCGTATTAGTTTTAAACATATTTACTGAAATATAGCATGCATAAAGTACACAGTTCTTAAATGTACAGCTTAATGTAATCACCATTCAGAACCTACAATCTAGCTGCTATCACTTGAAATAACCACTATTTATTCTGCCTTTTATCATCTAAGATTAGTTCGCTGCTTTTGAGCATCCTATAAATGGAACCATAAAGTGTTTAATCTTGTGTCCAGTTTCTTTCAGTTAACATTGCATCTGTGAGACCCACTCATGATTTTGTGTGTAGCATTTTTTCATTGTTGCATAGTATTCCAGTATAAATATACCCACTGTATTTATCCCTTCTGATGAAGACATTTGTATTCTCTATAGTTTTAGCTGATTTGGACAATGTTTCCATAAATACTCTTTGCCTGTCTTCTGGTGCATATTTGAATCCACGTGTAGATTTCTACGTGTAGATGTCACAATGATTGAATATGTTCAACTTTAGCAGAAATGGGAAATTTTCCAAAGTGAATTCCGCTTTTTTTTTTCCTTCTGGAAATTTGCTGGACGATATCTATTAAGGCTGAACATACATATGCCTATGATTGGGCAAGGCTTCCCCTAAATACATCCTTGATATATATGTAATACACTATTTTTTAGTTTCAGGTGTACAATAGAGTGATTTAACAATTCCATATGTTAGTCAGTGCTCATCCTAATAAGTGTACTCTTTAATCCCCATCACTGACAACGTTGCTTTAAATAGGGTGTTCCTAAAATCAAAATGACTTTCCAAATTCACACTATCTGAGTTTAATGTAATCTTCTCAGAAGTGGCACAGTTCTGAAGTGAGCCAAATAACACTCTTCATTAGGAAAAACATTAGGCAGGTTCTTGGTAATTAAAGAAGAAAATTATGTGATAAAAAGAAAATTAGTCAAGAACTACCTACAATGATGTAGCCAGAAGCTAATGAAATGTGCCAACCCATTTCTAAAATGTACACATTTTTTTTCAGATGTTTCTGACCAAGAACAGCATTTAATTATCGTAGTTCCATTAGACAAGTTAAACATTTGCACTATAATGAATTGTATGTTTTTTAACTCGATTACAAGTCTTTACTATACTCTTCTTGGATTTCATTACTTGAAATAATTTGTTATTAGGTTAAGTTTGGCTAAATAAAATAAGTTTGGATATATGTATATAAATCACAATTTTTATAAGTCACTTTTATATATCATATATCAAGGCCATTCATATTACTTATTTCATGTCTCTAGGAATTTTATGTTCAAAGTTATTTAAATTTTGTCTTTTAACATCCAACCTTATTATGTGAAGTAAATTAACTACTAAAGCAATCTTCTACATTATGAACTCTCTCACTTTCAACCTGCAACTATCCCATTTTAACCTATTTTATATGAAAATACATTATACTCTAAATTGCTCTATGAATACCTGTATTCTCCTCTAATTGTGTCTGTATGATGCTAAGCATTCAGATGAAAAAAATGTGTAGTCTAAAAATTGGATTAATAAATATCTAATTGCCTGACATTGTAGAAATGAGGCATCTTGATCACTAAATTTTTGCACTTTAAGTGAGTCCATATGTATTAACTCAAAATCTTAGGTTCATGGGATTGGAGAGTATAATGAATGATTTAATAATGATAGCCTTACTGATATTTTACTAAAATGTTATGAAGTTATTATTTGGATATATCACCAACTTATATTTAGGTGTAGGGGTATTGTCTCTTTTGTATAGAATCAATACACATCAGAAAGACATCTACCAAAGGGACATTTTTTAAATTATAGTCAGTGCTTTATACATCACATTAGGTTCCTTAGAGTCATATCTAATTTAATGTTTGTAAGTGTTCTGTGAGGTACATATTTGAGTCTTAATTTAACATATGAGACAATCAAAACCCATAAAGGTAAGATAACTTGCTTAATTTTCTAAAAACTTTGGTAAAACAGTATTTTGACGTTTATTATATATGCCTTCAAAGTCTACTGTATCTCTTTGTACCAAGAGAATAAAATTGCATGAAAAAATGTGATTTCTATATAATTGAAGGATACATTTTAACTGAAGTATTCAATGTTTATAAAATATATATTATACATTTCATTTCCCTGAACTGAACAAAATCTATTCAGAAGTATATGTAAACATTCCTTGTTGTTTAAAATTCATGCAAATAAGCTGTAAACCACAACCAAAAAAAGAAAGAAAGAAGTCAATGAAAACTAAGCTAATAATGATACAGATGCTACAACAAGTAGGTAAGGATATTAAAAATGTAACCAAAACCTTACACCATGTGTTTGAGAAGGGAGAAGAAAACATTAGCATTAACAGAGAAATGACTATAAAAAGACATATATCAAATTTCCACAGGGGAAAAAAACAATGTCTGTGATGGGAAATATTACAGGATTAACAGCAGACCAAACACTGCAGAAGAAAAGATTGGTGAACCTGAAATATACTAATAGAAGCTACCCAAAATAAAATACTGACCTAAAAAAAAAAAAAAAACTGAAAAAAAATGAACAGAGTATCAACACACTGTGGGAAACATTTAGTGGCCTAACCTTTCTGTAAGTAGGTCCCTGAAGGACAGGAGAGAAAGATTTCAAATAATGGCCCCATATTTTTCCAAATTTGATGAAAGCAAATCCCAGGCAGAAGAAAGATGAAGAAAATTCTACTAAGAAGAAAAACTGGAAGCTTTCCCACCAAGATTAGGAACAAGGAAAAGATATCCTCTTTCACCACTTTTATTACACATTGTACTGAAAGTCCTAGAAATGTGATAGGACAAGAAAAGGAAATGAAAGGTACACTGATTAGGAAGGAGGAAATAAAACTGTCATTCAAAAATGGCACGATCGTTTATGTAGAAAATCCAAAAAAAAAAAAAATCAACCAAAAATCTCCTGCGACTAATAAATGATTAGTTGCAAGGTTGCAGGGTATAAGGTTAATATACAAAAGTCAACTGCTTTTTTATATACCAGCAATGAATAAGTAGAATTTGAAATTAAAAATGCAATACCATTTACACTAGCACCCCAAAAATAAAATACTTGCACAAATCTGACAAAATATATGTAAGATCTATATGAAGAAAACCATAAAACCTTGATAAAAGAAATCTTACGAATAAAGGAATAAATAAATGGAGAGATAATCCTTGTTCATGGATAGGAAGACTCAATATTTTTAAGATGTCACTTCTTCCATCCTTGATTACAATGCAATGTCAATCAAAATCTTAAGTTAATTTGTGGATATTGACAAAATGAATCTAAAGTCTATATGGTAAAGCAAGAGACCCAGATTATTCAACATAATATTGAAACAGAACAAAGTCAGAGAACTTACACTACCTGACTTGAAGACTTACTATCGAGCTACAATGACCAAGACAATGTGGCATTGGCAAAAGAATAAACAAGTAAATCAATAGGACAGAATAGAGAGCACAGAATAGACTCACGTAAACATAATCAACTAATCTCTGACAAAGAAGCAAAGATAATATTTTGGATAATACATAATACTATGGAGCAAAGATTGTCTTTCAGCAAATGGTATTGGAACGATTGAACATACACATGCAAAAAAAAAAAAAAAAAAGAATCAAGACACAGACCTTATACCCTACACAAAATTAACCATCAACCTAAGTGTAAAACATAAAACAATAAAACTCCTAGAAGATAACATAGGAGAAAACCTAAATGACCTTGAGCATGGCAACAATTTTTTAGATACATAAAAGAAAGAATTTGTAAGCTTGACTAAATTTGTGAGTCAAAATTACATACTTCTGTACTGCAAAACTGCTGTCAAGAAAATGAGAAGACAAATCACAAAGTGGGAAAAAGAAATATTTCTAAATCATATAGCTGGTAAATGTTATTCAAAAATACAAACACTTAATACTCAACAATAAAGAACCAAAAAACTCAATATTAAATAGGTAAAAGAATCTGGACAGCTTACCAAAGAACATGTACAGATGGCAAATAAGTAAATGAAAAGATGCTCAACATAATTAGGGAATTACAAATTAATAAACAGTGAGCTTTTCCACCCATTTCCCCCTCCTCCAGTATGCCCGTCTGATTGCATCCCACTTACTTCCAGCTCTGGGCTCATGCTAAGCTAGCACCACCATTGACTCTCTGCAGCCATTGTCATGATCATCTGCTGGGACCTCATCAACGATGAGGTCTGTAAGACAGAGAGTAAGACTGATGACTCACTCATTAGTGGAATTGCTTTCACTGGAGGCCCTGAGGACAAAGGTACTGGAAGCATGCTAATTGCTGATGTTGATATTGTCATGAACTATCACTTGCAAGAAACCAGAATCACAACAGAAAGCTATGAGAAGCACATCAAAGATTATATAAAATCAATCAAAGGCAAACTTGAAGAACAGAGACCAAGAAAGAGTTAAACTGTTTATGACAGGGGCTGTAGAACAAATCAAGCACATCCTTGCTAATTTCAAAAACTACCAATTCTCTACTTATGACAACATAAATCCAGATGACATGGTTGTTCTGCTGGATTACCATGAGGATGGTGTGGCCCCATATATGATTTTCTATAAGGACGGTTCACATGTGACAAAATGGTAACATAATTGGCTGCTACTTTGGATGTTACTGCCCGTTGCCATAATTGGCTGCTGCTTTTCATCCACACAATGCCAGAACTTAGACAAAGGGAACGTTAGCATCTTGAGTTCTTCATTTATTTTGTCCTTGATTTATTTGAAGCAGAGGAATTGTTTTTAAGCAGAAGAAACATGTCATGTAGGCTGTCTAAAAATAAAATGCATTTAAATTCAAAACAACAATGACAACGAGATGCTACTACATGCCTGTTAGAATGGCCCGAAATCCAAAATACTGATGATATCAAATGTTGATGAGGATGTGGAGCAACTAGAACTCTCATGTATTGCAGCTGGAAATGCAAAATGAGACAGCCACTTGGGAAGACAGTTTGGACTTCCTTATAAAACTAAATATATTCTTATCATAAAATGTTTCAGTTGTGCTTCTTAGTATTGACTTGAATGAATTGAAAACTTAAATCCACACAAAATCCTCCCTAAGGAAGTTTATAGAAATTTAATTCATAATTGCCAAAACTTGGAAGTATACAAGATGTCCTTTAGTAAGTGGGCATATTAACTATGGTATATACAGACAATGGAATATTATTCAGCATTGAAAAATTAGCTATCAAGCCAAGAAAAGACCTGGGGAAACTTAAATGCATGTTGCAAGTGAAAAAAGCCAATCTGAAAAGACTACGTGTTGTGTGATTCCACTATATGATATTCTGGAAAACACAAATCTATGGAAACAATAAAGGATCAGTAGTTGCCAGAGGTTACCTTAGGAAGGATGCAGAGAAAAGGAGGCAATGCACAGAGACGTTTTGGGGCAGCGAAATTACTCCATATGATATCATAATGGTGGACATATGTCATTCATTTGTCAGAAGCCATAGATGTTCCAAAGGTGAGGTCTAATGTAAATTATGGACTCTTGGTGATAATGATTTGTCAGTATTGGTTTGTTAGGTATAAAAAGTGTACCAACCTTTGCAGGATGTTGATAGTGAGGCTACGAGGGGAGGTAATGTATAGAAAATCTGTAATTTTCAATCAACTTGTTTTGTGAACTTAAAGCCACTTTAAAAATTGCTGTAAAAAATAGGGGCGCCTGGGTAGCTCAGTCAGTTAAGTGTCTGACTTGGGCTCAGGTCATGATCTCATGGTTTGATTCGT
The DNA here is from genome assembly GCF_023721935.1 of Panthera uncia. Lineage (NCBI taxonomy): Eukaryota > Metazoa > Chordata > Mammalia > Carnivora > Felidae > Panthera > Panthera uncia. The sequence goes on from NW_026057580.1 coordinate 96,445,089, forward strand.
GAGTTCGAGCCCTGTATTGGGCTCTGTGCTGACAGCTCAGAACCTGGAGCCTGCTTCAGATCCTGTGTCTCTCTCTCTGCCCCACCCCTGCTTGCACTCTGTCTCTCAAAAATGAATAAATGTTAAAAATAATTTTTTTTAATTGCTCTAAAAAATAAAGTATTTTTTAAAAAAGATAACTATGATAAAATCATATTTAGTTACTAAGGTGCTGCATTTTACCTGGATATTTATGTCTATAAGAACTCCTGGTAGAATTATCTGTTCTACATTTTAATGTCAAAAGAAGTCTTTGGGGGATTGTTCTTGCTTTTTTTTTTTTTTTTATGTTTATTTATTTTTGAGACAGAGAGAGACAGAGCATGAACGGGGGAGGGGCAGAGAGAGAGAGGGAGACACAGAATCGGAAGCAGGCTCCAGGCTCTGAACCATCAGCCCAGAGCCCGACGCAGGGCTCGAACTCACGGACCGCGAGATCGTGACCTGAGCTGAAGTCGGCCGCTTAACCGACTGAGCCACCCAGGCGCCCCTTGCTTTTTCTTTTTTTAATAAAACCTCTACCTATGGTTTAAAAAAAATGGTACCAAGGTACATCATAGTCAAATCAGCACTCAATGACAAAGAGATTCTGCACAAGGAAGAGATAAGCTGTGAAAGCAGAGGGCTCCAAAGCTCTCCCTAAGGGAACTAACCATATCAGGAACAGAGTATGAGGAAGTCCAAGCTAATAGATAGTCTTGAAAACAATGAAACAAAGAAAGTGACTCTGACAGTAGTTCAAATCCACATGAAAAATTAAAGAATGTGGGTAAATTTAATTAGAAAGGATAGCGTATCTCTTAACTTATTTTTAAAAGCAGTTGTATAAAACAATACATATAAAATTGTATTGTTGGGCCCATAATATATAGAAACATAATAATATTTGACAATTAATGCACAAAGTAGGTGGGTAGGAACAGACCTAGATACGAGTAAGAAAAATATGCTAAATGAACCCACAAAAACAAATGAAAAGAGCCAGGATGGTAAATCGGAAAGGTACTATAACAAACAGGAAATACATACTCACTCTTTCCTCTCCCAGCATCTTTAAAAGAAATAAATTATATAAGGTAAAAATTATAACAATGTATTGTTGGGCTTGTACCACACTCATAAACAGGTATTAATTTAGTGTAAGTTCGAAGTAGATTCTGATAAGATATATGTGATAAGCCCTAGACAAACCAAGAAAAAAGCAGAAAACTGCGGTGTCTGGGTGGTTCAGTTGGTTAAACATCCAACTTCAGCTCAGGTAATGATCTCTCAGTTCACAAGTTCGAGCCCAGCATTGGGCTCTGTGCTGACAGCTCAGAGCCTGGAGCCTGCTTCAGATTCTATGTCTCCCTCGGTCTCTGCCACTCCCCCGCTCATGCTCTGTCTCTCTCTGTCTCTCAAAAATGAATAAACATTAAAAAAGAAAGAAAGAAAGAAAACATATAGTAAAACAACTATTTAAAGCATTAAAATGTTAAACTAGAAAACATTTACTTTATACAAAAGACAGCAATAAAGGAGGAACAGAAGAACAAAAAAGATATGACACATGCAAAAAACAACAAGAAAAATTTCACATAAAATCCAACTGTATCAATAAGAACATAAAAGGTGAGTGGATTAAACAATGCAAGTCATGAGCAGAGACTGGCAAACTGGAGTAAAAAAAAAAAGAGAGAGATCTAAATTTGCATGAGGCAGACACACTTTAGACTCAAAGGTACACATAGGTTGAAAGGGAAAAAAATGGAAAAATATATGCAAACAGCAGCCATGAGAGAGCTGGAGTGCTATACTAGTATCAGACAAAATCGCGTTTAAAATGGGGGTGCCTGGGTGGCTCAGTCGGTTAAGCCTCTGACTCAATTTGGGCTCAGGTCATGATCTTACGGTTCACGAGTCTGAGCCCTACATTGGGCTCTGCGCTCTGCAGTGACAGTGTGGAGGCAAGAATCCTTCTCCCTCTCTCTCTCTGCCCCTCTCCTGCTCATTCTCTCTCTCTCTCTCTCTCTCTCTCTCTCTCTCTCTCTCCAAATAAGTAAACATTTAAAACAATAGCCTTTAAAACAAAAAGGGTACTAGAGATAAAGTGCATTTTATAATGATAAAAGGGTCAGTCCATCCAGAATATTTAACAATTCTAAACACATTTGTACCTAACCACTACATCTCAAAATACATGAAGCAAATATTGGTGAAACACAAAGGATAAACTGATAATCAATAGTAATAGCTGGAGTCATTAATATCTCACTTTCAATAATGACTACAAGGAAGCAACAAGAAACTGGAAGGCGATAAACAGACTAAACCCAACAGACATCATTAGAACAATCTGCTCAGCAACTGAAAAATCCATATTCTTCTCAATACATATGAGACATTCTTCAGGATAGATCATAGGCCAGGCCACAAAACAATCTTCAATAAACATAGAATTATTAAAATCATACAATGTATGTTTCCTGACCACAGTGGAATAAAATTCTAAATCATTAACAAAGAAATGTAGGAAATTCACAACTGTGTGGAAATTAGACAACAAATTCCTCAGGAACCAATGTGTCAAATAAGAAATCACAAGGGAAATGAGAAAATATTTTAAGATGAAAATAAAGATGCAACATACCAAAATTACAGGAATACAACCAAATCAATGTTTAGAAAGAAATTTATAGTTCTAAACACCTATATGTAAAAAAAAGAAAAATCTCAACTTACTACCCTAACCTTTCATCTTAAAGCAATGAAAAGAACAACCTAAACTAATCAGTTCATATCCAATTAGGGAACTTGTGGGGACAGGAAACATTAAAATTTTCTCAGAAAATCCTACCAAAAAGTTGAATGGCTGTCTTAGCAGACTCCTTTCGTTGAGAAACTATTTCAACTTGATCCTATGAAATTATCAAAGATCTATAGCTATGGCCATAAAATATTTGTACCCTGAATTCATTAATGTATGGCCTTTGGTTACACCACTATGCACAACAAAATCTGGTACCAGGAAGTGATCATTTCTATTGAGAAAGGGCAATGGATACAACAGTCATAATCTCTGATTTGTTGATAAAAACCAAAGTTAAATATGTTTCTTCATGAGAAAAAATTGATCTGGTTATATAATAATGTGATTTCTATGAGTCTCCAATCATCAATGTTATTTAGGGAAAAAAAAGAAAGCTAACTAGACCATCCTTTATACAGCAGTCTCTTAACCTTAGTCATTTAGAGGGAACTTCCTTGAAGCAGTTTTATCTATCACTAGTTTCAAATAGGATACACAAAAATGTGAAATTGACCACTTTATTCAAAATAGAACATAGAATTGGGATGATATTGGTTCTTACTGGAAGAAAATTAAACTTTGAAAAACTGAGGATACTAAAATGTCCATGGACACTTAATCTATGTAGAAATGTAACTTCAGAAAACATGTATTAGTATGTTTTTTTGTGCTAACTCTGCTGAATTCCCCATTTAAAACGCAACTCTTTATTTCTTGGTGGGATATTGCTCAAATAACTTGCTCAGGGGCCACCGAGGCACTTTATAACACAGGAGTGTATGCTATTTGTGTAGCTTGTTAAATTGACAAAATGAGCAAATACTTCTATCTTTTCTAATTAAATAGTGTTTCCTTATGCTGAAAAGTTCGTTTAATTGCCACAGTACAAAGGTTTTTATTCTGAATGGTTAGTAGAGCCACAAGACAAAAGGAATTTCCCCCCTTGGAACACTTGGCCTAAATCTTAAACTAGTAAATAATCTACTAAGATTAAGATTAAAAATCCTCAAAGATAAAAAGGATTATAATTTCTTGAGAGTTAGTAGCTCTTTTGAATTCCACATTTTGTGCTTAAAGGAATAACCACAAAGTGATTCAGTTTTTTCCAGCATATGAATGGAAGAAAGTTCATACGGGCAAAGGAGCAAACTGAAAGTTTAGCTTTCAGTGAAAGAAGGTGCTTTATTTTTGTCAAATATTACGAAGTAGAAAAGAAGGAATAAACATTATCTTTGAATTCAGTATAAAGTAGGGGCTGAATAAATCTTTAAAATCATTTTATGTGGCCTCAGCACTCCTCAAATGAGAAAAAATGTGATCAGACTGTCTTTACCCCCAACATTCTTATTGCTAAACTAATACATTTCTGGCTGTAGTTTACGATTCAGTATTTTGTGTCTCATTAGCGCCACCTGCTGAGTGCTGCTCACATTTCGTAAATTTCAATTACAAATCAACTGCTTGTAAATGCAAGAACCAAATCAAAATAACAAAAGAATGACAATAGAATTATTACATCTCCAGCATTTTCCTTTCATCTGTGCTATTTGAGTATAGATGCAGTAACCAGACCTTGAATGTGAGGTCAGAAAAATAATTAGCTTTAAATTTTATTTATATAAGGATGATACTTAATTTGATTAATAGAGGCTTTACCTTGACAAAAACAAATATTATTAAGTCATAGTTACCTTACACACGTCATGGATTTATGATATAAATTACCTAAAATAATGCATGCAAAAAAGAAATCTTTGCAAGCCACAAAACATTAAAAATGTAAAACATGCTATACAATTCAACCCACAATGGGATGGTATTTTCACTTTTATTTTTATTTTCTTCAAAAATTTTTAAAATTCCATAGCTGAATTTATGATCCAAGCTAGACTGATACTTTAGGTTCCATTGAGCACTTAGAAAAGCTGAAATATTTTATTTCACTGGAAAGCATTTTCCTGCATTTGACGGTTTGGAACACCCTTCTCTTATCTTCTCATTTCTAAAAACAAAAATAAAGGAGTTAGCCTTATAGCCTAAAGTCATATTTATTTTTCAGTTCTGAAAATACACTGAGTCTCACACACTAAACACAGCATAAGATGATTTCATTAACAAAAACATAGTTGGTAATTCAAACTTTTTATTTTGCTGCAACTACTGAGTCACCAAGCACATGAAAACTCAGTGTGGTTAAGTATCAAGTTCATTGACTTCTGACTGCTGGTGAGTATTATGAAACAGAATGATCTCATGTAAGAAAAGTTCCTCCCACAAAGTCTGGTTCTTTCACCACCTACCTGTGAATCTTGTCTGAAGTAATAAGATAATAATAAAAAATAAAATAATATAAAATAATAATTAATAAAATAAAAAGGAAATAATTCCATATATCTGATTAAGTGAATTTATTACTACTCATTTTTTTTCTACTATAGTACAGGTAGAACACCAGGACTGAGGAGTCAAACAAAGGCTTACATTGTCTATTTTCTTATCCACAGTATCCAGTTTTATAACAAGCAGATTACAGACTTGGGAGCATCTAAATATCTATAAACATTCAAATATTTGTCATTTTTGCCTGAATTGTCAATTTTTACCTGAATGCTTCCTTTTCACAGGGAGGCTTTCATATTTTATAAATATAAACATAGCCAAAATATTAAAGTCACTTACACTCTCCCAAAGCAAATATACGAATGTTTAACAAATATCTTCCTTTGGCCCAATTCCCTCCTACATTCATATCTTCCTGGCTGCCCCTCCTCATCCCCCAAAGGTTTCTTGGCATGAAGAGCCCAATTATGAAATAGGAAAAGTTCCACTCAAAGCCGATATATACAGTTACAAAATGCTCTGGAGAGGTTAAAAGACTGATATGAATTTGGTCCACTGAATATAACCTAAAGCAATATTGCCAGAGAAGACAAGAATTTGAATGAGCTTAGGTCGGAAAAATAAATTACTTTGTTGCCTTGAAGGCAATCTCCATGGGTCAAGGCTAAGGTCTTTTTCTTTGGTGGTGTATGGAGAATCATCTCTATCGCTGTTTCTTCCAGATAACTAGGTGGTTTTGACATTTTTGTGGTCAGTAATCTGATATTTTTTCACAAATTGTCTTTCAGAAAATGGAAAATGTTCTCATTAGTTGAATGGGAATGATTGATCATACTAACAAATGTCTTTCTCAAAATCTATCGTAACTTTAAATCAAGGTCAAGGTATTAATAAGACTACTACCTTCCTCATATTTATTTTCTCTCTCTCTAGGCTCATATGTCTATATGTATCTAGCTAATATCAACAGCAGAAGAAAATAACATCTTGGCTCAAGAAACATAGTCTTGTTAATATTTATTTAAGAGGTACTGATCTAATAATGATGATCAGTAAACATTTCAGTCAAAGAAACAAAAGTGCATCTGTGTCTACAAATATATTTAATTCCCATACCCCAAACTTTAATTCAAAGAGAAAAACAGACTTACCCTGAAACTAACCATGGTAGCATAAAACATAATAATTGTGAAGGTCAATACAGTTTACTGATTAGAGTTTGTATGCCAAATATCCAGCTAGACATCTACATTCATTATTTTATATATTATTCTTATCGATAGTATGAATTTCATATTATTATCCCCATTTCCCAGGGAAGAAAACTAAACCTAGAGAGGTAAAATAATATATCTGAGGTCAGCCAGACAGTGACAGAAAAGAGAACTGAAGTCTAGCAAATCTCTGTTCTTTAAGCCCGCATTCTGGCAAGGAGCTTCATCTACAAGGTTTAGGAGGTCCTTTTCCTAATCAGTCTGCTCACCGTGCTGTGTGCCTATGGGACTGTCCATCCAGATGAAGTGGGTTTTTCTAATTTGTTTAGTATTAGCCCTGTATGTTCCCAAATGTTTTGAAAATTCAGAGAGAAGTTTGCTGTTTGCTCAGTTGATCAGAGATGGAATCATAGATGTAAGAAATTTAAATTTAGCCATAAAAAATAGGTAAGATTTAAAAAAAAAATAGGTAAGATTTTAATGAGGAAAATAAACAGTATGATAAAAAACAGAAGATAAAATAGGAGGACATTTTTGGAAAATGCAAAGGATCTACATATGGAAAAAAAAAGCGCCACATTTGAGGTATATAACATGGTCTGAAGTGGCTGAAGCATAAAATTTTCTAGAAGGATGGGAGAACAGACTGAAAAAGGCCAACTTGTAGAATACTCCAAATGCTAAATTAAGGCATGTAGTCTCTGGTGATTAAGATTTGGGGAGCAAAGAGGATTTTGGAGGGAAACAACAAAACCACATGTAGGACAATTATTCTGACATTGGGTGTAGAAGCATTTGAGCAGGTAATATGGCAGTAAGAAGACAACCTCAAACTATTAATACCAGACCTGAACTACACTAGTAGAAGTAGAGGAAGAGGAGGGGAGAGATAATCAATCACTAGAAATGCATTATTGTTCTTTCTTCCTATGAACGCTTTTTTTTAAAGTTCTTATTCTAATATTTTTCCATGTAGACATCGAGTTAAAACACTAAGATCTTTTGAGGTTTGATATAGGGTTAATGGTTGTGAAAAACTATCCAAAGACCTTGAATTGTGATTTTACAAAAATGTTAAATCAAAGAAAGAACCTCAATATCCATGGCTCTCTGCAGTCTCTTAATCTCACAAAAAGACACCCTTACCCAAACACATATACCCACATCTACACAAAAATATATCTTCAGCCTACAGTTACTATAAGAAGCTATATATATAGGATATTTGGCTCCAAGGGGGTTGTGAAGAGTTATTAAAATCTTATTTGGACACAGAGAAGACCAAGGATTTCTATATTTTACGAAGGACTCACGGGTAAACTAATAGAACCACACATCTACTGATAGTTTTTTTTTTTTTTAAGTTTATTTATTTTGAGAGACAGAAAAAGAGGGAGAGGGAGAGAGAGCACACAAGTGGAGAAGGGGCAGAGAGAGGGAGAGAAAGAATCCTAAGCAGGCTCCACACCACCAGCCCAGAGCCCCATGTAGGGCTCAAACCATGAACCATGAGATCATGACCTGAGCCAAGTCGGACACAACTGACTGAGCCACCCAGGTGCCCCTACTGACAGTCTCAAAACCCTAATAGATTGTTAATACTTTTGAGTTCTCACGTATCAGCAATCAATGGAAGGGCTCTATATCATGTCTGTGATACCATTCAATTCCAAATTGCTCTATCAACTCCAGGGAATTGACCCCAAAAGAGTCTTGCTTTTTTACAAGATCTTTTCAGGTCATTTGATAACAAATGAACAATTTTCATTTTCTTATCCATTTAAGTTTGTATTCATAATTCAGTGTTACAAGTTTTTAACAGATCTGTTGGCACAAAGTCATCTTTCAGCTTATTGTTACTTACCGTAAAGTTGAATGGCTGTTAGCCAAATAACTCCATATTTATTGTCTTCATCCTTAATATAATTGCTTTTAATAAATAAACCTCTAACATTATCATGATTAATATTGCTAGAAACCTGCCACCTCACCCAAAATAAGTGAAGTCCCATATTAATTTTACAGATAAAAAATGCTATTAGAAACAGCACAACACTCATCTTAAGTTATTTGTATCTTGATAACCAACAAAAAATGGCATTGGTCACTTCAGTGTCTACATATCACAGGGTGATAGGGTGATCATAAGGTGACTAGATATTCACAGGACCTTTTAATACACCTGGAAAAGTTTATACTCCTAACATATAAAGCTGGAAAAATCATTTTTTTGAAACTATCAGAATATGTGATGGTTTTAGTTCATGTGACTCATAAAACTCAAATAATTATAGTCAGTAGCAGATTAACAAAGTCATCTCACATATGGTTTCATCTTTTACTAGCTCCAGTACATTTCCATCCCAAGATCTATATTAGCATTTTAAAGATAAATTAGCACATTCCAATACTTAATAAGTAGGAATTCATAGAAAAATGGCCATTAAATTTTCCTTATAAAAAGAAGTAAAGGTGGCTTATATATTAGGTGTTCAAAACAGAGAAAGGCATTAATCAGCTTTCAAAGGCTAAATTTGTCTCTAGCTCATTATTATTCAAAGCAATGAATTTTCCCTGGTAACATGTCACAAAGGGAATAAGGAATGGAAATTCTAATGATAGCCCAACAATTTAGCACGGGGTTTTAATTCAGTAATCTGGAGTTTGTGCACATAAGACTGAATATATGCACTAAAGTTTGATTCTATAAGCATTTCACAAATTAAAGGAATGCTATGAATTTCAAAAACACAAAATAGGAGTCAACATATAGTAAAATAAAGCAGCAGTTACCAAACATAAAGAATCACAAATTCTCCCCACATGAAAGCATACAACAGGAGTATTTACAATTTCTCAGTATGTTCAACATTGAAAACTTATAACAAATTGATGATTTACAGAACTTATATTGATGAAAATTGGTGTGAAATAAGGGAAAGTCACCAACAAAGAGTAGTATTAGGCATGAGCTTTCTGAGTTTGAGTTTACAGGAAATAATTAAAACAAAACAAAACAAAACAAAAAAAACCTTGTGCTATCAGATGTGTACCTCTTTACAGAAACCTGGTTCATGAAAAATAAATAAATAAAACTGGGCATGCCCAAATTTAAAAATTCAATATTTTTCAGAAAGATGAGAATAACCTCCAATAATAAATCTAAAGGATCCAGTCACAGCGCCATAATGCTCACTAACTCTTTTAGCATTGAAATAATTTGAAATAACATGAAAACTTGAACATGTTGGAAGGTGTATGCTAACACACTCCTATTCATAGTCATCATGAAGTTAATCATGTTAAATTCTAATTAAGAATATTAATCATATGCTCATAGCCAATCCGGATGTCAAAGGTTTTCGTTTACTAATGGCAATTTGTGGTCACTTCAGATAAGAGCCCTCCAAAATCACATTTATAAGATGCAGGTTCTCATGTTCCCCAAGTGTCTTAGTCTGGGTTTCATAGAAACAAATTCTGAAATGGCAACATGTATGCAGGAGGTTTATTGAAGTGCTTTCAGGAGTTGACCCTGGAAGGAAATGAGGAAGGCAGGACTGAGCACATGAAGAAACACCTGTAAAGTGGCTGTACCTGAAGGCTCCATCATTCCAAGAGCTGAGATGCCCTTCATGGTTGTTCTGAAATGGAATGGGAGTGGGCCTTTCGGCTCTGCTTTAAGACGTTTCTGACCATGTGTCACCCTCTGGGAAGGAACACAAGCTCAGGTGAGAAGTCTCCCTGCAGAAGAGGGCTATGCTCAGTGAAGGATGTAGTCATACCCGGCCAGCAGCCAATATTCCCAGCGGTGGGGGGATAGCATATAGGAAAAATACCATAGCCTTTAATACACAAGGAAGGGAGATACGACTCAGTCAGGCTAACCCCATTTAAATAAGAAGACCTTGTTAGGCTTGACGTTCTGAGTTAAGTCAGTTCATGGATGGCTTTGGCTGGTGCCCTAAGAGCTGGTCCAGTCAGTTGCAGCCAAGTGAATTGGTCTGCTTTCATCCAAATGATAAAGCACAAAGAATTTCCAGGGACTCTAGCACGGTGGGTACTTAAAGGCCTACAGACTCATTTTCAGTACAATAAATGACCACCTTCTCCATAACAATCATATCAACAACAATACAATAATATCTATGTTAATATTGTACTTACAGTGCTAGATATTATGTTAAATACATAATCTATCTCATTTGATCCCAGTAGCAACCCTATGAGATGGGCATTACTTTTTTGTAATATAGATTATTACAAATTTTGTTGTTATAGATAGGAAATTGAAACCCATGAAACCATAAATACATAATCTATCTCATTTGATCCCAGTAGCAACCCTATGAGATGGGCATTACTTTTTTGTAATATAGATTATTACAAATTTTGTTGTTATAGATAGGAAATTGAAACCCATGAAAAAAAGAAGAAACGTCTCCAACATCACACAACTGATGAGTTGTACAGCTTGAAATGAAGGACTTCAGACTTCTTCATTCTGAGCAACTTTACTAAACTATCAATGCAGCTTGACTTGTTGCTGACCCTATACCACTTGACACTTGGGTAGTATTCTGTTGACTTCTAAATTTTAAGTATAAAGTAAGATCTACCGTATTACACATACTGCAAAATTGAAATTATATTTATTCAGAGTGCCCACGACCTTTAGTCTTCCGAACATTGTTGAGAACCATGAAACTAGTTTTAAAGGCTTTTGTGTTATGGTAGAAATAGAGTGATGAGGACTGGATGTTCTTTCTGCTTTCTGCTACAAACAACTAGGAAACTGGACCCCAAAAAGGAAGGATCATTGTAAAATATGAGACAGCCATTGGAAAACAAGCAGCACAGGACTGAAGTCACTGGGGAAAGGGAAATAAACCAAGCAAGCCCACATGCAGCTCAGGTCATGGTTCAGGAAATGGAAACCCTAACAAAGCTCATTGGCCTCACTGAATTGAGGAATTAGAAATCAGTGTTTGAAGAGACAAAGATGGCTAGAATTTGGGGAACAGAGTACGATAGAGGCAGGAGTTAAACAAAGAGAACCCTGGAGATCAGCAGTGGGGGTTCGTTTGAGGCTTTGACTGAGTACTGATCTGCTCAAGCTAGAAGAAACTTCCCAAGGGTCAGAGAAAGAACCACCCACAAAGAGTTGAAGTACAAACTGGATTGATAATAGTTTGTGTCTCCACAGCCAGAGTGGAAAGACTTTGTAATGCAAGGTATATCCTGTAAAATACACAACATACATACATATTACTTTAGTTGTGAACCTAGATTTGCCCTACTGCAAGTTAATCTAAACCCATCTTAACACGACTGAAAGGTAGCCAACTGATTTGAGTAGCCTACCTGCATGTGAGGAAAAATTCTAACACCACTAAAAGGAAAACAACAAAATGCAACAACCCACAAAATGTTAGGAATCCAGTTATAAATTACCAGGCATACAAAAAATAAGAAAATGTAACCCACAATGAGGAAGATCGATCATTAGGATGACACAAAAATGACAGAAATGATGGAACTAGACACAAGGACATTAGACAGCTGTTAAAATGTATCCCATTTACCTTTAAAAGGGTAGGGAAAAATATTAACAAGATGATATGAGAAATAGAAGATTAAAAAAAGACGCACATTCAACTTCTAGAGCAGGATTGGCTCTAGAAAGGTTGGCAAACTTTTTTCTTAAACAGCCAGATGGTAAATATTTTAGGTTCATGGGCCATAATCTCTGCTGCAACTATTCAACTCTGACCTTGTAGAACAAAAGCAACTGCAGACAACATGAATTGGCATGGCTATGCTGCAATGAAACCTTACTTCACGAAAGGGGTGGCTGATCTACGGGCTTCAGTTTACTGACCCTTGTCCCAGAGGTAAATATACAATATCACAGATAAAAATGCCCTGAATAGGATCAACTTTAGATGAGATCCTGTAGAAGAAAAGATCGGTTGACATTACAATAACTATTCACACAATGAGAGAAGAATTTAGAGAGGATCAGGTACCATATCAAGCATTCTAGCATATATGTAATTGGAGTCCAGAATAAGAGGGGAAAAGGACAGAAAAACATTTGAAGAAATAATGGCTGGTTTTCCCCCCAAATTCATTGAAAACAAATCTACAGATCCAGAGAGCTAAGCAACTCCCAGGAAAGTGAGGTTTAATGTTGTTAGCTCATTTTCCCTAGACATTTTTTTTTTAATGTGTATTTATTTTTGGAGAGAGAGAGAGAGAGCACAAGTGGGGAGGGGCAGAGAGAGAGAGAGAGAGAGAGAGAGAGAGAGACAGAGTCCAAAGCAGGCTCCGGGCTCCAAGCTTTCAGCACAGAGCCCGACGCAGGGCTTGAACTCACAAGCTGTGAGATCATGACCTGAGCTGAAGTCAGACATTCAGTCAACTGAGCCACCCCAGGTGCTCCACCTAGGCATTTTTATCACAAGCTGTGATTCAATCTATGTTTGCCGATTCAAGTATACCTATCTGTATACTTCTCAGGTTTGATACAATGAGTAGAGTCTCCATAACAAGAACAAAAATAATATTTATTGGGAAATCAACTATGTGTCAGGCATTTTGCTAGATATTACCTCATCTATTCTCTCAATCATGTCATCTGTTGGGTAAGAGTTTGTAATTAGAAAAACTAAAACTTACAGAGTTAACACAGAATGTTTAAATAACAACTAGTAATGGTAAAAAAGACACAAATTCAGGTCTTCTGGATTTATAGACTGTATTCTCCTATGGGGCTTGACTGTATAGATAAAGCATCCAAAAAAGAAAGAAATCATATGTGTTGTATAACTATAAGCCATACAATGTAGGCATATTGGAAATATCTAAAATGTATAAACTCATGATAAAGAAGAAAACTGAGGTCTTCAATTTAACCATTAGGTCAAGCAATTATTGGCAACATACAAATTACTGACAATAAATCTCACAGCAAGTACAGTAGCTCCAAGAATGTTTACAAGACTTAGAATCCTAAAACCACAATATTGTAAAGTTATTTACAGATTGTTGCATCCAGCCTACTCCTTTTGGAGACCCGGAAATGCAACCCAGCAAGTTAAATCATTTGCCTAAAATAACATGATTGGCTATTGACCCTTTCTGCTAAGGCATTCCCAGTTCCATTCCAGAGAACATAAATTATTCATGCAGAAAGACAAACCCAATTTTGGCAGGTCAGAGATTTCAGTGAGATGTGAATTGGTTAAGGATTGTGATTTATGAATTGAGGCAGATGTCCAGATTGCCTTATCTCAGCTGTCCTTCTGTGAAATCTACTACTGGGAGTACCTAAATTGATCTCTATTTCATCCCATTCAAAAGTCATTGGATATCTCAGGAGGAGGAGGGTAAATTACTGTAACACAATGAGAACTTCTGAGAATCAAAGAATGCTAGACAGGAAACTTATAAAGAGATTATTTCTCCTTGTTTCCAGATGTAAAATAAGCCAAGATAGTCTGTGACCATACTCTGAAGGATTGCACATAAATCATTCTTCATTTTAAGCAAATTACCAGCATTATATAAACCACATATATTTATACATATGTACATACATACATACTTACTTATACATATAAGCACATATGCTATTATAAGACCCATGAAAGCAAGGTCTGTATTATTCTCACACATTCTCAACAACGTACATAGAAGCTGACATTGTAGGTACTCAATATTTACTGGGTTAATGAAAAAAATAAGGGTGAATAAGCACAAACTCTAGAAAAGCATAGGTCTAAAACAGTACATGCAGGGGTGCCTAGGTCTCTCAGTTGGTTGAGTGTCCGACTGGATTTCTGCTCAGGTCATGATCTCAGGGTCATGGGATCAAGCACCTCATTGGGCTCTACACTGACTGTGGAGCCTGTTTAAGATAATCTCTCTCTCTCTCTCTCTCTCTCTCTTTCTGTCTCTCTCCCTCTGTCTGTCTCCCCACTTGTGTGCTCTTTCTCTCTAAAAAATAAAATTAAATTAAAATAAAATAAAATAAAATAAAGACAAAACAAAACATGTGACTAAATTTAAAATGTTAATTTAGAGTAGCTTGTAAGTAGTAATAATAAAAAATATATATGGGTTGATATGTGTTAGCCAGCATAACGAGTGCTTTTCTACACCTTTATTTCATTCAATCCTATCTTGGTTTCTGCACAAAATTAGAGGTTTATCCCTTTTCTGGTCTAGACCACACAGGTCTTAAATGGTTTTAATCTCAGAAATAAGAGTATCTGGCCAAAGATTATACGAGACTCCCATGGTTTAGAGCACTACTGGAAACAGTAGTAATGAATAAATGTCAGCAGTTTGTGTATGTGTGTGTACATGTGTGTATGTGTGTGTATAAGAAGTAGCAGCAGTAGTCATAGTAGAAAAATGCCTGGGCCTGGGGCGCCTGGGTGGCTCAGTCGGTTAAGCGGCCGACTTCAGCTCAGGTCATGATCTCGCGGTCCGTGAGTTCGAGCCCCGTGTCGGGCTCTGTGCTGACAGCTCAGAGCCTGGAGCCTGTTTCAGATTCTGTGTCTCCCTCTCTCTGCCCCTCCCCCATTCATGCTCTGTCTCTCTCTGTCTCAAAAATAAATAAACGTTAAAAAATTAAAAAAAAAAGAAAAAAAAAAAAGAAAAATGCCTGGGCCTTTCTTCACTCCTTTGCTACAATGAAAAGCTCTAGGCAAGCTAGTGCTACTGCCTCAAATTTTAGACCATTTACTTAGGAAACTGATGGGAGTGACTTGGTCATTTAAAAAACCTTTGGAGCTAGGCTCACTAGTCTTGCTGAGCAGAAGCCTATATCTTGGCATTTTAGGAGGTTCTAAAGAAAGAGACACTCCCTCCCAAAAAGATTAAACAGAGATAGAGGAGAGACATTGGAAATAGACATGCATATTTCAATGTTACTGAAAGAGTAAATCTTAAAAGTTCTTATCTGGAGAAAAAAACATTTTTCAATGTATACAAACATCAAATCCTTACATTGTGCACCTGAAACCAATATAATGTTATATGTCAATTATACCCCAACAAAAATGTTAAAAAAAAAAACAAAAACAAAACAGATATGGGATTTGCATATGTTATTCATTCTTTCCTAAAATGTTCTTATGGCCAACACAAATATTCTTTACGTTAGAGAAAGCAGTGACTCTTCCTTGCTTAAAAAGGATTATTAATTTGTTAACATTATGTAATCTGCATAAAAAAGAAAAATTAATAGAAAATAATAGATTCAGATCTCAGTAAAGAAAGGAAGAATATTGGGGCACCTGGGGGGCTCATTTGGTTAAGCATCTGACTTCGGCTCCGGTAATGATCTCACGGTTCGTGAGTTGGAGCCCCACATCGGGCTCTGTGCTGACAGCTCGGAGCCTGGAGTCTGCTTCGGATTCTGTGTTTCTTTCTCTCTCTCTGCCCCTCCCCCACTCACTCTCCCTCTCTTTCTCTCTCTCTTTCAAAAATGAATGAAAATTTAAAAATTTTTTAAAGAAAGGAGGGATATTCTCCCAAATGCTTTAATAATCCCCATACAGTAACTCTGTGAGGTAAATACTACCATCAACCCTAGTTGGAGAAACTGAAATTCAGAGATGGTAAATAATTTTCCTGAGATTTCAAATCTAACCACGTTGTGAAACCAGGGTTCAAATATAGTTTTTCTCATTCCAGAGCCCATGGCCTTAGATACCACATGGTTCCTCCTCTTCACATGGACACCAAATGAGAAAGCAACTTAGCTGAATTTCTGTGGAAGCCTTCATGGTTCTCAAGTGCTCCCCTGGCACGCGTTATACTTTGTTAGTTCTCTGCTTGGCTTTTCCTCTTCCTGTTGAGGTCAGGCCAGGAGCATGGGATAATGGCCAAGCTCTGGAGCACCATCCAGCTGCTATGTATCCCAATAACCCCTGAGATCTTCCCGGGAGAAAATAAGAAAGTCTGGATTTATTTCCCCTTAATTCCTCATGTTTCAGGGTCCTAGTAATCAGCCTAATAATATTCTCATGTGCCTGCAGCCCCACCAGTTAACAGGCAATTCATTCACTATCTTTCACCACCTGGTTTTACAACACTTACTAACTGTAACTCGGGATAAGTTACTTAACCTCTCTAGGCCCTATCTGTAGAATAGACCTGTAAGAGTACAGATTGCAAGAATTCAGGGAGACCATTTGTTTTAAATACTTAATAGCAAATAGAAACCATTCCATAGGCTAATACATTGTTACTGGATGTTTATTGTAGACCAGTTTTTTTTCCCCCATCTGCTCTAGTTATTTTCCCGTCCCTTTCACATCAGGAAGAAAGGGCTCAGTGGGCAGCATATACCCATGGCCCCAAACTGTAGTTTTCATTAATTGATTCTAGGCTTTTCTAGGAAGAAAGCACAAATCCTTGATTTCTAAAATGCATTTTGAAACAGACATGATTCTTGAATATTAGATTTCCTCAATTAATGCCCTTCAGTCTCAGGGTTGATTGTAAAATCACTACAAATTCTTCGCCATCGGAATGTAACTTCAGATCTTCCTGCTGAGAGCTGGAGTCCAAGTTTGCTGTGAGACTTGCTTTAGCCAGTGGGACATTAGCACCTCTGAAGCAAGCAGAGGCTTGAAATGCTCTCGCACTTTGGCCTTTACAATTCTTTCTGCTTTGGAAACTCTGTAACTCCCTCCACAAGCAGAAGTCTGGGCCAGTCTCCAGAATGACAAACAGACATGTGCTTTAGTCACCCTGATCACTCTCCCCAAAGTCTGCCAACCTCTAGGCATGTGAGTTAAGTCATCCCGGATAATCCACATAGCAGCTGACCTGTTGCCTGACCACATTCGCATGCAAGAACCCAGCAGAGATCACTGAGCCACCCAGACCAGGAGAAATAACCACTCAAACCATGAGCTATATGAATGTTTGCTATTTGGCCATTAAATTTGAGAGTGCCTTGCTATGAAATAATTCTTAACTGGTACGGATATTGGTACTAAGCAATATGACTGCAGATCCTTCAAGCGGTAGTAGCCATTTCTCAAATCTGGGTTGGCTTTGCCTAATGTAATATTAGCAAACCTAAAGCAAGCAGAGGACTAAATGATGCTTGCACATTGGGGATTGCCCTTATTTATTTATTTATTTATTTTTGCTGTTCCTGGTACTCTGCAAGTCTTAGCATGTAAAGCAGCTCAGGTTGTCGTCTTAATTAACAGCTCTACTAATTGCCATGCATACGACGAGGCCAGCATCACTATAGCCACTGTCTTCTCTAGTGAGTTTATCTTACATTTGGAAGGTAAAACTAGGCTTTCATCGTTTCTTGGGACTTTCCCCTTGGGAGCCAGTTGTCCACAGAGATCAGCACTTCTACTCTGTTCTCATGCATAAATCTCATAGAGGGAGGGAGGCACTTCATGCAGGGAAGGCAGCCATGATACAGCACTGACCAGGCCTGCACCTGTGTCTGCCTAGGAATCGCACTTTCCCAAAGAGATAAACCATGTTCCTCCTCCAACATAATCTTTATGGTGATAAGTATAATAAGGGCACTATTCTGGCCTCCAACTGCTTTACTCCTTTGTCTTATGACTCATTTGAATCATAACCTATAAAGGGAAGAGCAGTATTATTTATTTGGCCTCACATGGATCCCAACAATGAAAATGATACTGTGTTTCTCCCATCTACACATGCAATTTCACACAATTAAGGTCCAAGCCAATTTTGCTCATCTCTGAAAAAACACAGGAAGACTTTGATGGTTTCTACCTGTCTGACCCTAGCATATGTTGGTCTAAATGATCACATTCATTACTGTACATGGTAGAAATCAAAGAAGGATTCCTCCCATGCAAAAGATTGTTTTGGCTTTTGGATGCTTCTTCATAGGAATTGGCACACAGCAAACCTGGAATTCTTTTTCTGAACAAGATGAGAATATAGACCAATCACTCTCATGCAACAGCTCTGAGGGATCATTACGTTGTCCATGTTTATTTTTCCCTATCCTCTACAACACCGATTTAACAAGGCCACTGCCCCTTGCCCATTGGCTACAACTGCATGTGTTAGTTATACAGTTGTTTCTTCACTTGCTGAGGAAAGCAGTGCAATTGTCTAGAGTTACAGCTCTCACAGAGTGCAGATCACAAACAAAACAAAGATGAGAAATGCAGGTAAGGAAAGCAGATCGGATTCACCATTGGCTGTAGGGAAGTATCAGTGGGCGGAAGATATTATACAGATATATCAGTTGGAAGGCATCTCCTTATCTGTTTTGGCCTCTGCTGATCTCAGCACCCATAATAATGCCTAGCAGATGATGTATCTACTGGAGGACAAAAGAAAGGAAGGCAGGATTGTTCACACGATTTGTGCCAGATCCCTGTTTTATCTTGGTTGGTAGGAAACTATCTTTTACTTAGAATAGAGATCTAACTACAGATTTTTTATGTCCATGGTAAGTGTTTGACAAGAAGATAAATATGGCAACACATCAGTAATATCCGATGCTGTAACACCTATCATAATCTGTTACAATTTCTTAAATGTCCCAGAAATTAGTTCTATTCCATAAAGGTAAACAAGAAAGAATCAGGAATATTTTCTATGTGCTTATCTTTTCAGATACACCTAAATGGAGGGGGAGGGGGAAAATCACTTGACATTTTGGAGAAAACTCTAAGCTTAAGAGTCCACTGATTTACCAATAGGCAATTCTCAGGTAACTGAGAGGCACTGAGTGTTCAGAGCCCTTGTTGAGCTGGGCTCTTGCTTTGCTAGCATGCCCATCTGTCTGGCTGGCTATGCTGACAGTGTAAGTCAAGGGATTATTAGATTGAACACATGCCCTCAGCTTTTCTTTGTTTTTGTTTTGTTTTGGGACAGAGATAGGAAAGTTGACTGGGGCCCCAGAGATCTATGGAAAAAAAAAAAAAAAAAAGACAGAAAAGGAGGAGGGGAGAGAAATTTGCAGTGATAAGTGTTTTCTGCTGTAAGAGTCATGGGAGAATATGAGTTTGATTCTGGCAGAAGCAAAGTGGCAATGTGGGTCAAGAATTAACCCACAGGGATGCCAGGATAACAACACCTGAGACATGTCTCTAAATTACATCAAAAACTTCTATGAAGGATGTGTAAGTATTATGCAAACAAAAAACAAACAAAAATAATTGAGTCTTGTCTTGTATTTTAATCTGATTTGCATAAGTATTGATGAATGAGAACATCTACATATATGGAGAATAATATAAATATCAACCATATATTTCAAAATATGTTGAATTTAAAACTATATCCTGAATAATTCAGGGAGTACTTTTAGCTATTAGTGTTTTAAAGTAGCTCACTATCTCTCAATTCAATAATTAAGAAGTAGAAAATAAGCTGTAATGACAATTAAATAAACATCATTTGGTTGTTAAGATAGTATGCATACCAATGAGTTTAATGTTAGATTTGTTATCTAATTTTCTAAAAGAGATCCCAGATATTCTAAGATTCTCTTGATTTTATTGCAGAAGGATTAGGGGGGTAAGGATATTCATTGAATTCAGAGCTGTTTAAATATTTCCAAAATTATACATTTGATTAGCAACATGTCCCTGATAGTTGCATTTCGTATTTTCAGAGTTAAAAGGGCTGGGCAATCTCATAATGCAGAATTTGTATTGGGCTTAATGATGTCTAAAGTTATATTTTGCTTCAGAAATTTATGAATGTTAAATATTTTTAAATGTGATCAAGAAAACATCCTTTAACATGTGCTTCTTTAATGTTTGTTGTCAAAACATTTTTTTCTCCTAAAATCACTAACAGGTGAAGCCTCCAACTGTGATTGGTCAATTCCACACCCTATTCTTTGGATCAGTAAGAATGTTCTTCCTTGGTGTGTTAGGCTTTGCGGTCTATGGGAATGAGGCTTTGCACTTCAGTTGTGATCCAGACAAAAGAGAAATAAACCTCTTCTGTTATAATCAGTTCAGGCCAATCACTCCACAGGTAAGTTTTTCTGTGGGCACGTAAGCCTTACTCTACACTGGATAAAAATTGGTTTCTTTTTAAATGTAAAATAATGTCACAATAAGATGAAGAATGTCCTAACAGGCATTGTTTGTAGAATTATTACTTTTTCTCTAACTGGCTGTATAATCCAGGTGAATTAATATGAGTTGGTCAAGAGTTTCTTCCATCTCCAGAATTCTGTTATCTATTGATGTTAGAATTATACTCTAGACCTGTAATTGGAAAATGGAAATTGGGTAGCTACTAAAATAAAGTACTTCATTATAATTAATAATTGGTAGATGATGACAGCAAAATATGACATTTTCACAATCACTAAGATGTTTAACATTTTAAATATCTTAGTAAGTAAACATGTTCAATAATACTATCTTCATTATATTATTTTTATTGCTTGCAAGACTTATGAAACATAGAATTCTTAAGTTTGCTTCTGTTGAGAGACAGTCTCTTTAGTGTGTTTTTGGTAACATGTGGATTGATTTGACTAAGATATTTCTGACATACTTTAGGTGTTCTGGGCGTTACAACTAGTGATTGTCCTGGTTCCTGGCGCTATTTTCCATCTTTATGCTGCATGTAAAAGCATCAATCAAGAATGCATTCTTCAAAAGCCTGTCTACACTGTGATTTATATCCTCTCTGTTTTATTAAGAATTAGTCTAGAGGTGATAGCATTTTGGCTTCAGATTCACCTCTTTGGTTTCCAAGTTAAACCTCTCTACTTGTGTGATGCTGGATCTTTTGGGGAAAAATTTACTATTATAAAATGCATGGTGCCAGAACACTTTGAGAAGACCATTTTTCTCATTGCAATGTATACATTTACTGTAATTACAGTAGTATTATGTGTTGCTGAAATTTTTGAAATCATATTTAGAAGATTATGCTTTCTAATTAGGCAATGACCAAAAGGTTGACTACCTGCCGATATGTCACAATTCTTTATCAGTCATGTTCATTTAGTTTCATCTTATTCACTGACTATCTCAATTTCACACATAAATATCTATTCTTTAAACTTATCTCAGTGTGTCTAAACTTTATGTCCAATATAAAATAGAATACTAAGTTCCAAGGCAAGTATTCTTGAACAAACATTTCATTCTATTTTAATTTTGTCACATATTAGAAAATATATACATAACTAATGTTAATTCTTTTAAAAATAGAACTTGTATAGAGTTCTCACACATATAACATCTTAATCACAGTATTTTGTGGCCAGAGAAGTTTTATTATCTCTTTTACAGAGTAGAAAATTGCATCTTAGGGGGGTTAATATGTATGCCCAAAGTCATACAAACACATTAGAATTAAGATCCCCTAAATATAAAGGCTGAACACTTTTGGCTAAACTTTGAGGGTGTAATTATATTTGCATTCATATAAATATAACTTACTTAAGTGCAAAAGTTGTAAATTAATTATTAAAAGTCATTCTATAGTTTGATCACTAACTTAAAGAAATGGAGTAATTACATTTTTAATATTATACTGTTTTCTTGAAATTTTTAACATCAAATGATATGGTAATATAGCCACCAAATAAATTAAAAATGCTATGGCAAATATTGTGAATGGTTTCCTTGTTTCTTTTTTTTTTTTTTAATGTTTATTTATTTTTGAGTGGGGGCGGGGGGCGGGGAGGCACAGAGAGACAGGGAAACAGAAGATCAGAAGTGGGCTCTGTCCTGACAACAGAAAGCCCTATGTGGGACTTGAACTCAAGAACTGTGAGACCATGACCTGAGCCAAAGTTAGACACTCAGTTGACTGAGTCACTCAGGTGTTCTGGTTTTCTTGTTTCTTATTGAAGGAAAAACAAAACAACAAAAAACAAAAAACTCTGTGCTCACAGATATCCTAATAATGATAGCTTTTATGGTCAAGATTATTGAAATGGAAAAGTATATTTATATTAAGTTAGACTTCCTAAAGAGTTATAAAATTATTTCAAAGAAATTTATATTAGTTCAGTGTATTCTTTTTATCTTTACCAATAATCATATCTATTTGATATCATTTGAAATCTTTTTTTTAAAGTTTATTTTGAGACAGGGACAGAGAGAGACCGCAAGTGGGGGAGGAGGTAAGAGAGAGGAGAGAGAGAATACCAAGCAGCTCTTGCTGTCAGCGCAGAGCCCGATATAGGGCTTGATCTCAAGAACAGTGAGATCATGAGCTGAGCTGAAATCAAGAGTCAGACACTTAACCAACTGAGCCACCCAGGCGCTCCTCATTTATAATCTTTATGTATGGCCGCCTTGTACTGATGCCTCATTAGTAAAGAAACTATAGTCAAATACTGAGGTTTTCAATTTTTCTTAACTATTATTCAGTCTATGCTTAATATCATGAATTTCTCGACTTAAGGATTTTAAATAATTGAGGCTTCCTCCACATAAAAAGCACAGGAGAAAAGCCAACTCACTTGCATTCAACAAAGAGCTGCTACGTATCTGTCGGTTAGCATGTACTGCATTAAGAGTTCATATACAAAGATTGGGGCGCCTAGGTGGCTCGGTTAAGTGCCCAACTTCAGCTCAGGTCATGATCTCATGGTTCATGGGTTCCAGCCCCGCCTCAGGCTCCACGCTGACAGTGTGGAGCCTGCTTGGGATTCTCTCTCTTTCCCTCTCTCTCTGCCCCTCCCCAACTTGCAATTTCTCTCTCTCTCTCAAAAATAAAAGATAAACTCAAAAAAAAAAAAAAAGAGTTCACATACAAAGATAACCAAGATTTACTATCTTTATGAAATGTTTAGTGAGTGGTCGGCGACATCCCAAAAGAGTGGGGCTGTGGAAATAGCCCACCCTGAAGGGAAGAAGTATTTATGTATTCACTATCTTTGTTTCAAATCACTGCAGGGCACCTGGGTGGCTCAGTCAGTTAAGGGTCTGACTTTGGCTCAGGTCATGATCTCACAGCTCCTGGGATCAGGCCCCACATCAGGCTCTGTGCTATCAGCACAGAGCCTGCTTGCGATTCTCTCTCTCTCTCTCTCTCTCTCTCTCTCTCTCTCTTCTCTCTTTCTCCCCAACCCCTGCTCATGCTTTCTCTCTCTTTCAAAATAAATAAACTTAAAAAAAAAAAATCCCTGGCCCTATGTGCTAATAAACAGCAACAATGTTTAGTCCACTTTATTCTTATTTCCAGATTCTCTACAGATAACACACTTTTGGATCCATTTTCCTGCACCTTTGGAAGGCTGTTTGTTTGTTTATTTTTGATACCAGACATTGTGTGTTTTACCTTGTTGTTGGATGTGGGATACTTTTGTCTTCCCATGAATATACTTAAACTGTAATGTGGGGCGCGGATAAGTTGCTCAGAAATGGTTGATCCTTTGCAGTTGATCCTTTCAAGTTTTGTTAGATGGGACTAGTGCAGCTCTCACTGAAGGGCTAATTTTGCCCCTTTACCAAGGCAAACCCTTTCTGAGTACTCTATCAGATGACCCGTTAGTATTTTGGAAACGTTATGTTTCTACCGTCCTCAAACTGGTTCATTCCTCTTAGTCCCTTTGGGCTGCTATAACAAAGTACATAGACTGGGCGGCTTATAAACAACAGACATTTATTTCTCAGTTCTAAAGGCTGGAAGTCTGAGACCAGGGTGCCAGCACAGTGAAGTTCTGGTGAGAACCCTCTTCTGAGATACACACTTGTCCTGGTAGAAAAAGGTGAGGGCACTCTACAGTTCCTTTTATAAGGGCACTAATCCCATTCATGAGGGCTCTACCCTCATGACCTAATCACCTCCCAAAGGTCCTGCCTCCTACCATCACACTGGGGGTTAGGATTCTAAAATATGAATTTTGCAGGGGACACAAACATTCAGCTTATCACACTCATGCATGCAACATAAATTGCTATAACTATAGGAAGCAAGTCTTTGCTGCACCCAAGAAGGGAGAAGAGCAAAGGACCTTCTTCTGGTTTGTCTCTTAGGATTTTTCTCAGGGAAGATTTTTTGTTTTTTGTTTTTTTCTTTTTTTCCCAAAAACCCACAGCAGATTTCCCCTTAG
The DNA here is from genome assembly GCF_023721935.1 of Panthera uncia. Taxonomy (NCBI): domain Eukaryota; kingdom Metazoa; phylum Chordata; class Mammalia; order Carnivora; family Felidae; genus Panthera; species Panthera uncia. Next base: position 96,469,552 of record NW_026057580.1, read on the forward strand.
TGTCACTAATCACTCTGATCTATACTCTGATTCGTCCTCCAGGACATTGTCAAAGTTTAACTCTTTTTAGAAAGATTTTCTACTTTGGCTATCAGGAAAAGCAACAAGTCTCAATCTTGTGTGAATCTTGAATATTGTTCCTTTCAATCTTTTCAAGAGTTCTTCTCTTTTAAAGATATTTAAAGATGTTACACCGATCAGGACTCCATTGGAGACCCTTTACAGATCTACGGAGCTCTCTTGCTTTGCAGTTCTCTCCTCTAAGGTAGCTTACCCTGCAAAATCGAGCCTCCTTGCCCACCCCTGCCCACCGCCCCGTACTCTCTCTCCTCACTGGACAGGTAACATTTATGAAATGTTTAGTGAGTGGTCGGTGACATCCCAAAAGAGTGGGGCTGTGGAAATAGCCCACCCTGAAGGGAAGAAGTATTTATGTATTCACTATCTTTGTTTCAAATCACTGCAGGGCACCTGGGTGGCTCAGTCAGTTAAGGGTCTGACTTTGGCTCAGGTCATGATCTCACAGCTCCTGTGAGATGGCATTTCTAAGCCACCATAAAAACCTTGCTTACCTCTGCTTCCTTTCAGCAAACAGTACCTGTTATTATGTTTAAAGATACAGATCCAGTGAGAGAGTTGATTTGGACAATCTTTAATTCCTTACTATTCTACTTTTTTTATGATTTCATTTCATTGGTAATTATATCAGGATTTTAGCATACAGCTATATACTCCTGAATAATAAATGATATATATAAATATGGCATTTATAAAGTAAATATAAAATATTTATAAAAAATATACTTTCTAACCAAAATGCAAATGTAGTAAAAAATTAGTAAGAATGTAAAAGCTAAACAAATACTTAACCATTTGAAAATACATTTAAAATTATTTCATAAAAAGCTCTTGGATCAAGTAAGGTAATTTAAAATGATTTTTTTTTCTGTATTTATAAATGAACAGTCAAATGCTACATATTAAAAGCCATGAGATGGGACCAAATCTGTAGTACACAGAAAATTGACAGCTGAAAATATATTTCTTATTAAAAAGAAATAATAAATGCAATTTAAAAAGTAAAAATAAGAACTCCAAAATAAAACTAAAAAGTACAAAAATAATTCAGGGCACCTGGTTGGCTCAGTTGGTTAAGCCTCTGACTCTTGATTTCAGTTCAAGTCATGATCTTACAGTTAATGAGTTCGAGCCCTGTGTTGGGCTCCACCCTGACAGTGTGGAGCTTGCTTGGGATTCTCTGTCTCTCCTTCTCTCTCTGCCCTCTCTCTCTCTCAAAATAAACAAATAAACTTTTTTTGAAAAATGTTAAAATAGTTTAATAAGGATAAAGTAAGAAAGTACAGTAATAAATTAGAAAACAAACATATAAAACATATAAAATACAAATATAAAATGGTACTAGAAAACAGTAATAAAATAGATAAATCTGTGTGTGATAGTATACTATTATCAGGTCCTTACAATATATAAAGTTGTATATTATCAGTTAAAGTATATTGTGGTAATATATCTTTAGATATATACTATGACATATAAGCTGATAAAACAAAACAAGAAAATTTGGGCTGAAAAGCCAACAAAGTATATTAAATGGAATCATAAAACAGCAATTAGTCCAGAAGGTGGCAGAAAGAGAAAAGGGAAACAAAAAATCATGGGACAAATTGAAAGCAAGATAAGACAGTTGACCTAAACCTAAAAATATCGATAGCAGCAATACGTATAAAAGCTCTTACCACCCTAAACAAGAACAAAGATTAAACGAATGCACTCTTTTAAAAGCCAGACCAAACAATTAACAAGAACCCCACTTTAAATATTTTTGAATACTTAAAGATTTAGTACTTAGGCCATTCAAATATTTTTACAAATAGATTTTAAAAAATGGAAAAAGATATATCATGCAAAAGCGTTAGAGAGCTAAAGTGGCTATAATATAAGAAAACTCAAGTAGATTTCAGGGCAAGGGATAATGACAGGGATAAAAGAGACATTTAATAATGATTAAAGTGTAATATCATCAGGAATCATAACAATTCTGTAATGTCACCAGTTACAGAGTAGCAAACTACACGAAGCAAAACTTGATAAAATTCAAAAAAGAAATAAATGCAATTATAATTAAAGATTTCAACACCCATCTCTCACTAATCAAGAAGATAGAAAGAACATCAGAAAGGATATGGGAGTCTTAAACGTTACTAGTAGATGACTTGAACTAATTGATATTTAGAAATCACTTCACCTAACCACAGCAGATTATATATATATTTTTTTCATGCATATATGGAACATTCACCAAGGGAGACTATTTGCTGGGCCATGAGAAAGTCTGAAGGAATTAAATCACAGAGTATATAAGCTGATCACAGTGGAATTAAACTAGGAATTAATATGCCCAAGTATTTGAGAAACTAACAGTACAATTTTATTAACCCATAGATTAAAGATGAAATTATGTGGAAAATTGAAAACTATTATAAACAAATGCTAATAAAAACACTATTTCTGAAAAATTATGGAAAACAGCTAGAAGACTAGTTAACAGAACATTAAAAGTTCTAAATGTTCTGTTAGGAAAAAAAAAATTGAGTTATAAAGTGATTTAAGCCTCTCACCTTAAGAAATTATAAAAAGAACAGTTTAAATATAAATTAAATAGGAGGGAAATTTTTTTAAAAGGCACAAAACTTTGAAATAGAAAACTGAAAGACAATAGAAAAAAATCAGTGGAACAAAAAGTGGTTCTTGAAAAGATTAGTAAAACTGATACATTCCTCCATAGACAGATTGAGATAATAAAAGAGAAAATGAAAATTACTCAGATCATAAATAAAAAAAGGGGCATCACAACAGAATATTTAAATGATTTTAAGGAAACACCATGAACAATGTTATGCCAATAAGTTTGCTACTTATATAAAATGAACAAATTCCTTGAAAAGCATATATTATTAAAAACTTAATTAAGCAGAAAACATGAATATCTTTATACTTATTAAAGAAATTACATTAAAAATCAAAAGTCTTCCCACAAAGAAAATGCCAGGCCCAGGCAGCTTCGCTGGTGAATTCCATCCATGCCCTCCTCTACCTTGCGTAGATTCAAACCCCAATCTGGAGGGTGATGTAAGATCCTTGAGCAACTGTTCAGAGCTGGATGGAGGAGAGTTTGGGTCTGTCTTCATAGTAACTACTTCATTATAAAACATCAACAAGAAAAAACAACCTCATGTTAAGATTTAATTTTGTTTCACAGCATAATTCCAATGTGCTGTTAAGCTAACAGTCTCTGTTACTTTTCTCCCTCATATCAATTATCCTCTCCTAATGGGAGTTCATTACTTAAAAAGAAGAGAGCATGTGTTGGCAGATGGAGTAAAATCCAATTTTAACCACTTCATTTACTTGCTTACATTACCTTTCTTCCTAGAACATATGCCAATGAGAAAGAGACCTGAGCAACCTCCAGTCCTGAAAGGAGAGATCAGGAGAATAACAGGAAGGGGTGCTGGGTGGCTTAGTCACTTAAGCGTCTGACTTCGGCTCAGGTCATGATCTCACGGTTGGTGGGCCCGAGCCCCAGTTGGGCTCTGTGCTGAAAGCTCAGAGCCTGGAGCCTGGTTCGGGTTCTGTCTCCTTCTCTGTCTGCCCCTCCCCTGCTGACGCTGTCTGTCTCTGTCTCTCAAAACTAAATAAATATTTAAAACTTAAATATTAAAATATTAATATTAAATATATTAAAAATAATAAATATTTAAAATATTAACATTAAATATTGATATTAATAATAAAAAGGAGAACAACAGGAAGGTATAGACTTCATTAGGAATAGGAACACATGATTTTCAGACACAGGATCATTCAATAGGAAAAACATAAAATACAATAACATATTGGTCTAGAGATATTAAAGTCAAGTAGTAGTGACTAGATTTACAGGCTCTGAAACCAAAGCACATGGATTTTTAATAACAAACATTCATATTTACTGGCTGTCATCTGGTGCAAGTTACATAACTTCTAAGTGTCTCATTTTTCTCTTCTGTAAGATAGTGAAAACAATAATACCTTATTCATAGGGTTGTTGTAAAGATGAAATGAGCTGACGTTAAATCCCTAGAAACATACATGATTCATGATAGATGCTCAGCCAGTGTTAGCTAGTTGTTATTACTTTGTCGTGGCAAAGGCGAGGTCAAACAATTCCTATCTGGTGACCTTAATCTCAACAGCAGGAACTTTAGTGTCCCATCAAGGCAATCAGGGCAGAGGGTCTAGCTTAAAGACAGCGGAGAAGACTTGAAACATCAGCTATGTGTTGAAGATTCGTTATGGCACAAGTCCTCACCTCTAGATGTGTCATTAAAATTCCCCAAGACCTTTTAAAAATACTGATATTTAGGCTCCAACCAAGAGCAATTACATCTGACTGCCTGGGGGTGATATCTAGATATAAGTCTTTAAAACAAACAAAACAAAACAACAACAAAAACAGAACAAACTTCTTAGGTGAACTTTAAGGATAAGCACAGTTGAGAATGAAGAATAGGAAAATAATAAATGAGAAGTCATAAGGACAGAATGATGACATTTATGGTTATCCCACTCTGCTTTAGTTTCTACCAATCCAGCAACTTATGACTGGAAGTTAGAATAGTGAGAATAAGAGGAGAGAGAAACCATACTCTCTTTGTCCATTCAGGCTGCTATAACAAAATACCACAGACTGTGTGGTTTACAAACAATAGAAATTTATTTCTCACAGTTCTGAAGGCTGGATGTCTAAGATCCGGGTTCCAGCATGGTCAGGTTTTGGTGAGACCGCTCTTCTAGGTTGCAGACTGTTGCCCTCTTACTGTATCCTCACACAGTGGGAAGGGCCAGCTAGCTCTCTGGGGTCTCTTTTATGAAGGCATTAATCCCATTTATAAAAGCTCTGCCTTCATCACCTAATCACCTCTCAAGGACTCCATCTCCTAATACCATCACACTGGGTATTAGGTTTCAACAAATGAATTTTAACATATTCAGTCTGTAGCACCTACATTCTCAAGTGATAGTGAATGTGTTACTGAGATTGGGGAGAATACGTAACTCAGTTTCTGTCAGGTAAAAACAGGCAGACCTAGAGCAATGTACTCTGCCAACAGAGAGGGACAAACGAGGGGAAGTAGGGATAAAAATACGGACACAGGACACAGGGCAGTTTCTGCAGGGATTGAGGGAGAGGGGAGGATGATTTGGTGATTAGCAAACAGCATGCAGGGCAAATTTCAGAGCTTGAGATCTTTTTCTTTGGAGATAGTATGATTTCAATGAAAACTAGTTTTAAGATGAACCTTCAAAACTGGGAACTGAGGAAATAAAGCAATAAAGATAAAGGTTACTGGAGGAGGCAAATGAAGTGTAAAGTCCCAGAAGATGACAGAATGAGAAGAGAGAAAAAGAATTGAAGTCATTGGTTGTAGAAGGAAAAGTTGATGTCTACAATGGTATGAGTTAAAATACTTGACAAATTGTTCATCATTATCCAGAAATAAATGACCTCCAGATTATTCATTCGCTAGTGGATACCGACCCAGTTCAGATGGAAAATTCAATTTTCTTTAAGCTTATGTGCTTAAGTGCTTAAGTTGGAAAAAAGTCTGGGTATTTTATCCACTGTATCAATATAAAAGAATTCAATATAAAATTTTAAACACATCATCTCTCATCTCAGGCAATAATTGAATTTACTGTTTCTACAATCAGAAAGGTTTCTACGGACGCTATTAAAATAATCTGAGGAACTGTAAGTGATAATTCCTGAATGATGTCAACGACAATTCACTTTACCCTTTCTCCCAATCAACAAACTTTATTCTCTTCCTGTTTTCCCCTTTCTACTTTCCGTCTCGCTAAAGAGAAAAGAAAAAAAGAAAAAGAAAAAAAAAAGGAAAGAAAAAAAAGGCCTGGGGGACGCAAGAAAGTAAAAGAAAACAAAAACTCTTTTCCCTCCCACCCGCAGCCAGCAGAGAGCGCTGGTGCCACTTAGCCTACACTGGTATCTAACCCCCCCCCCCCCCCCCCCCCACCGGAGCCGGGTACACTGAGGATGTCCCTGTTGGGAGCCCGTAGTTGACTTGCTGTCGCTGAGCAACGGAAAGTGGGCGGGATTTTTGCGCGTTCGTGCGCGCGACCTGCCGGACGGAAGCGGAAGTGTCGGTAGCGCGCGAGTAGGAAGTGGTGATTCCTGGAATAGAGATGGCCGCGCTTGCTCAGCTGCCCCCACTCCCCCCCCAGTTTAAGAGCATACAGCATCATCTGAGGACGGCTCAGGAGCATGACAAGCGGGACCCTGTGGTCGCTTATTACTGTGAGTCTTTCCGAGTCGCCGTGCCTCTCCTTACCCTCCGGGGCCCACACACCACCCCTTGGTTATTAAGGCAGGCCCCGCCCCTTCAGCTTTAGACCTGAGCTTTGACCTCTGGCCTGCCCTGGGAACACAGTGCGGCCCCGCCCTTCCCTGGGATTTCCCCAGCTTCCCCCCTCTTTCCCCCTCGCAGGCCCAGAGAGACAAAACTTAAAAGCACCCCTGGTTTTCGTCGCCTCTCCAGTCTTAGGCTTAAATATTGCCAAACTGGCTGCATGGGCTCATGAGCTCAGTGACACACTGTCTTAAGGTTATCTGTGTATACTCAGCAAGTCTCCTGTCTCCAGAATCACCTCGACAGTTAAGTAATTGTGTTGGGGCTAAAACAAAGGTGAGTGTCCCGAAGACGGTAGTGATGTGGACAAAAGGAAGAAGGTAGACTAATTGAAAACATAGTAATAAGTGCAGGTTAACTATGACAACATGAAAGCCCATTCAGAAACTCATAAATGATGAAATGGAGATGAGTTGCTAGGAAACTAGCACTTGAATTTGACCATTTTCCCACCAGTGGGAATTTTTTGTCTTCTTTGAATAATACCTGGGGCCAAGACATTTGGTAGCAATACTATCACTTTGGTTGATTATGAGACCTATAATCTACAGTTGATAGAGAACAAATTAGGTTGTTCAAATTTTTTCCTTCGTAGTATGTCTAGTAGTTTTTTTTATGTAAACTTTAAACTTGATGGCAAATAAAACATGTTACCAAGCAATTGTAATCTTCTGTGAAGGACTTATAGCATTGAAAAGCTCAATATAATGTGTCCTCTGTTGTGAACATTGAAACGTTCACTAAAATCTGGTCTACTTTCATCCCTGTCAAACTCCAGTACCCCTATTTCTCAAGTATTCAAGGCCCTTTCACACCTCTACGTTCTTCAGTTTCTTGGAATGTCTACCTGTTTTTTTTCCGCTTGGCAAACTCCTCATGATACAAGATCTAACCCAAATGTCACCTCTTCTGTAGGCAGTAAGTTGATTATTCTCTAGGCTCTCTCCCACTTTATTCAAATCATACGGTGTTATTTCCATTATATTTGTTTTCCAGGTTCCACAAGTAAGGAAGGACTATTAATCATTTAATCACCTTGTACTTATTGAACTTCTTCCTGTATCAGGCATTACTAGGCACTGTGGTTGCAGTTCTTGCATTCATGCAGCATATATACAAGTAAGGAAGAGAGGATATTAAACAATAACATGAGCATATTATATGGACTAGTAGAAGGTTTTGAATACAGACAAAGCAAGGAAAAGAGAAGGGAGTACTAGGAGTAGGGTGGTAGGGAGCAAGGAGGGGATTTCACTTTCAAGGTAGTTATGGAATGTGTCACTGAGTTCACATCAAGCAGAGACTTGAACGAAGAGAAAGACAGGCTTTGCATCATCTGGAAAATATAGAGGGAATAATATATGCAAAGGTCATGAGGCAGGGGCTTGTTTGAAGGAGGATCAAGGAGCCCATTGTAACTGGAGTGGCTATAGCAAGGAGAAAAATGATGCGATAAGGTCAAAGAGGTAATTTCTAATAACAATGAAGTAACCCTTGAAGGAACAATTCAAGGAACCCTTGAAGGAACAATGAAGGAACCCTTGTTCCTGTCTAAAACAAACTCCCGTTCATGAGTTCTGTATTACATACCTTTGTGAATGAATACCTAGGGACTTTTATTTTCTGTGTCGTCATCTTCCCCCTTTTGCTATTTCTTTCTAAACTTGCCCCAGTTTTTTTTTTTTTTTTTAATTTAAAAAGAAAAAAAAGCTGCCACTAGATATTCTTGTAAAGTTATAGTCCTGTCTGCCTAACTTCAAAGGTAAGCTTGAAATAGTCGTGGGTATTGTCTTTACCTCCCTTTCTCCCAGAGCCTTTTCAGTTCATTGCAGTCTGCTTTTCATGCCTTTTATTTCACCAAAACTGCTCTCAACGGGGCCATGAACAAACATTTGCATTGCTAAATCAAAGTGGTAGCTAAAGAATATTTTTGTTATGAAACATATGCATATTAAAGAATACATATAACGTGTGTATGGTTTAAGGAATAATAAAATGAACACTGAGGTACCCACCATACTTGAAGTTATTAGACTTTTAAATTTTGTCCAATCTGGTGAGCATGAAATTCAAGCTGAATTTGCAATTCACTGAGTCTTAATGAGGTTGAACGTCTTTTCATATGTTAATTACCATTTGTGATTCCCTTTTGAAATACCTATTTATTGCTTCTATTTTTTTTAATTTCAGTGTTTATCTTTTCTTAATATACTAATCATTTGTTATATGTGCGTTGCAGATGTCTTCTCCAAGTTCATAGTTTGATTTTTTTTACTCTGTGAAGTCCTTTGATGTTCAAAAGTTCTTAATTTTAAAATATAGCCAATTTATCACTCTCCTGATTTATATTCTAATTTTCCAGGACTTGATTTCTTTTCATCTACCTTGTTTGGGACTTTGGCATACTGGATTTGCAGATGGGTGTCTTCAATAAATTCTGGAAAATTCTCTATTATCTGTTCAAGTATTACTTCTCTGTTCTCTACTGAAATTTTGATGAGACACGTGCTTCACTTTTCTCCTTTGTCTCTTAATGTTTTCATCCCTTTGTGTCTCTGTGCTACATTGTGTATAATTTCTGCAAGTCTGTGTTCACCTCCATATATCCTATTGTATAACCCATTTGTTGAATTTCTGTTTTCATTTTTTATTTCTGGGTGTTCTCTTTTTGTTGTTTTTAAATTGGCCTAGCCGTTTCTGATAGTCTTTTGTTACTATATTTTTAAACACTTATTTCTTTAAAAGGTTTATAAATATTTGTTTGTATTTGTGTTCTGATCATTCCTATAGCTGCTGTACATGTGAGTCTGATTCTGTTGTGTAACAGAAGACTGCTCGTGGTGACCTCTTTACTTGTGATTTGTGCTTTACACATACCAAACCAGTGTTCTTCAAACCTTGGGGTGCAAATAATTCTACAGGAATCATATCCCCAGTTCTCAACTTCTGTGTTTCTTTTCTAACAAAGCTCCTTTGATCAGGGTAGCAAAGTAGTATGCTGCTTCTCTTTTCCCACATCCTGTTCACAATTGCCCTTCTCCTACTTTAAAGAAGAAAGGCATACTCCCATGCCTCATGAGTATTTTTATGGTGTGTTGCCCTGGGGGAGAAGGTGGAAAACCTTCCAGGGTGTCTGGAAAAAAGGGACAATTCAAATTACTGGTATAGTGGAGTTTCTGTTAATTAAGGTATTAAGGAGAGCTTCCTGCCCTTCCCTTTTTTATATGGAAGAAAATCAGAGCAAAGAATAAGCCTTTATTTGAAAACGCTGGGCATGAGAAAAGATGTCAAAAGCAACATTCTAATTTGGGGAATGAGTGCAGAACATTTTATGAGGGGGAAGAGAAAGGATTGTCCTTAGATATTAGTAGCCATTGTTTGATCATTTGGGATTTAATCCAGAGGGGTGGTGAGGGACATTTTGGGATCAGAGTCATGTGTGAGAGAGTGTGAAAAGGTTTAGCTGTGAGGACAAAGACATGCAAGGACCACAGTGGAAAAGTCTGTCTTTCAGAGGTCTCGTATGTTTATAAATATATCTGTTTAAGGGCAAAGCCTCGCATTAAAACCTGGCCTGAGTTGCAGTGTTCCGAATTCCCAGAATGTAAGACTTCCTGAAATGACCTCACCTTTTCATTTTCTATTCATTATGAAAGAATATCATTCCTGATAGAAGAGCAAACCCCAAAAAGCAAAGGAGAGATGCTGGGAAGGGTAGTGCCTTGTTTCATCCAAGTGACATAAGGATTTGCGGCTGACTGAAATTTTGGAATTGGAAGTCAGATGAGATGCGGTGAATGGGGACATGGGTTAACATCTATTTGATTGGAAAATTAAATCGTATTTTTCTGAAAAGTAAGCCACCATTGGCAGGCTGGTTTGGCATTAGCAGCAGGTTTTGCCATTTATGTTACACGATAGACATGCTCCAACTAAATGAGCCTAATTTTCGGCTCTGAGGTATTTTGTTTTTTCAGAAATACATTTAAAGCAAGTAATAACATAAAAACATTTGAATTGGTTTTGAGTTTTTCTGACGTTTTTGTTTTCTCTGCCAGAGCATGTTGAAATGAACAGCATTTCAGTTTTCCCAATCTTGTTTCAGTGTCTTAGAATAAACAAGCCTCTGAATGAAAGGACGTGATGAATCCTCGTAAGATTTTTTGGTATGCTTCACAGAATTGAGAAAATGAATAACTCTAATGATGGGGTGACAAGTCCTTTTCTCGTTTTAAAACAAATTTTGAGGCTGACCTATATGAAGTATCAGCTAAGAGAGATTATTAAAAATAGTATTTGACGATAGATGATTTTATGCTTTTTAGCCTGTAACCCAGAAGGAATGAAAAGAATTCTGTGATTCTGCTGTGACAAAACTTCCATTCTCATCTACTGCTTTATGTGAATGAACTTTCTCTGAAAGAGAAAGTTTCTCTGAACTTTCTCCTATGTTAAATTCGTAAAAGTGGGAATAGAACCAATACATTACTCTGGTTCATTATGACAGTAAATCATACTGATTCCTAGATACACAGTTTAGCTCATTGTAAGACACATTAACAGTAAATTTTACTTTTTCTTTTTAATTATTATTGAAATGTATAACATATTGATGTTGTTTTGATCAATTATTCATTACAATAATCACAAAAACCTCAAATCCAGAGGAAAAACTTTAATGCTTAGCACCTTATTTCACAGGAAGTTTTGATAAATTTAAATTTCCGTTTTTATACATTTTTAAAATTGTTTTAAATGTTTATTTTGGGAGAGAGAGAGAGAAAGCAGGGGAGGGGCAGAGGGGAGAAAGAATCCCAAGCAGGCTCAGCACTGACAGCCCTTAGCTGGATGTGGGGCTCAATTCCATGAACTGTGACCTGAGCTGAAATCAAGAGATGCTTAACAGACGGAACCACCCAGATGCCCCCAATTTTGATACTTTTTTTTTTTTTTTTTTTTGCAGAGAAGTATGCTAATCAGGTTAGGACTTTTGAGCATACAAATATATTCTTTTATAATAAAATTCAGTAGGATAAGTAAATGGAAATGTAGGTTAAAAGAAATAACAAAATGTATCATTTCTGACTCTTGAAGAAAGAGCTTTTTCCATTTTAAAAGAGATTATGATACCAAATTGTTAATGATACTTAACAGCTGAAAGAATGATATAATTTTAGATGTCTGAATTTGATGTACAGAAGTTACATCTTTTATACTTGCTTAAATATCTGATGAAAAGTGATAGATGTCAACTTAAAAGTGTGTGAAGGGATACATTTCTATAATCTTCGTGCAAACAATTTTCTAAATTTCCTAGAGCAAAGAATTTTTGGTGAGGAAAAAAAAATGAAGATTATTATGCTGAAGTACTTGCTGACCAGTAAAGCTCCCTGTTGTCTTTTACTTGTGAGGCTTTGCCTGGCATCCCCCTGACTTCCTCTTAACCTGGCTAACTTACTAGTACTGATTCAGTACAAATTCTACATTCTATAGGCTGTTTTTCATTACCTCCAAAGGATAGTCTAGAAATTGTTCCAGTGTGCCCCTCATCTTAATTACATAGTGTTATAAACACCTTTTTACCTTTTAATCTTCTAGATTCTCCTGAAGGACAGGGAATAAGTATCTTGTTTTCTCTCACCACCTGGCACATAACTGACATTCATAAATATTTAATGAATGCCATCTCTCTAAATGTTACTAACATTTCGCTAGAGCATAAGCTCTATGAGAGCAAGAAGTATGTCTTACTTGATAATCTTGGACTCTCTGACTCCTAATATAGTACCTAAGACATGGTGGATATGTGTAAATTTTGTGTGTTGATTGAATAAATGAACTATATAGTGACTAGAGAGTAATTTATAGCTTTTTGACATGCTCTAGCTACAGTAAGGAAATGTAATGGAAAGAATTCCAATGCTCTGTTTTATAATTTACCTTACTATGTTTAAAAAATGTTTTAATGTTTATTCCTTTGTTAAGAGAGAGATAGAGCACACACAAGAGAGAGAAAGAGTGAGGGAGGGTCAGAGAGAGAGGAAAACACAGAATCTGAAGCAGGTTCCAGGCTCTGAGCTGACAACACAGAGCCCGATTCAGGATTTGAATTCATGAACTGCAAGATCATGACCTGAGCTGAAGTCAGATGCCTAATCAGCTGAGCCACTGGGCGCCCCTTACCTTACTATGTTTATAGTGAGTTTTAGATGAAGTCATAGGTGTAGTATCTAGCATAAGGTATAGTTATTGTGCCTCCTCCATTTTGGTATTATATGATTTCCAGAAACGATTTATCTATGGGCTTAATGTGAATACCCTAGTGTTTTATCATTTTTTAAATTATGACTTAATATTTCTATATTTTTATGTTGTTTGGTCTTATGTTTTCTTTTTAAATCAGGAATGTATATTGAATGCTATGTATCAAATTACCTTTGTTTTACTATTTGTGCAAGTGCTAATGTGCTTGTGCTTACTTCTTTGAACTTGTTAATTTAGTAAGTTATAACAAAATAGTAAATGTTATCATTTAAAACATCCTTCCATTCCTGAAAAGAATCCCATTAGTTTTTTTTTAATTAACCTTTTTTTTTCTTTTTTCTTTTTTTTTTAGATAATTGTAGATCCGCATGCATGTCCCAAAAATAATACAGAAAGATCCTGTACCCTTTACTCCATGTCTTCCAGTGGTAATGTCTTGCAAAAAAAAACCACAAAAAACAAAAAACGGTAATACTATGACCAGAATATTGACATTGAGAAAATCCACCAATCTTATTCAGACTTCCCCAGTTTTATGTATATTCCTGTGTGTGTGTGTGTGTGTGTGTGTGTGTGTGTGTGTATTTAGTTCCAAGCAGTTTATCAGATACAGATTCCTGTATCACCATAGTCAGGAAAACAGTTCCCTACGAAGGATCCCTCATGTTACTTTTCTAAATCCACATCTGTCTCTTGTCAACCTTACCCTATCCTTGTATCCTAGCAACCACTAACCTATTCTTCATTTCTAAAATTTTATTTAAAAAATATATAAATGCAATCATACATTATATACCCTTTTAGACTTGACTTTTTTTTCACTCAGCAAGTAATAATTGCCCGGAAGCTCGTCTAAGTTGTTACATGTATCAATATTTTGTTTCTTTTTAATGCTCAGTAATATTCCATGGTATGAATGTACCAGAGTGTAACAGTTCAGCCATTGAAGGACATTTGGGTTGTGCTATAATCTGAATGTTTGCCTCCCTCCTCCCCAATTCATGTTGAAATCCTAACCCCCCAAAAGTAATGGTATTAGTAGATGAGGTGTTTGGGGGACGAGTAGGTCATAAGGATGGAGCCCTCATGAAAGAGATGTGTTATGAAAGAGATCCCACAGAGCTCCCTACCCCTTCTTGGTATGTAGTTTTATAAGAAACTAGCAAAACTTTTCCAGATTGGCTGTACCATTGTACATTCCAGTCAGCAACGTGAGTGGCGAGTGACCCAGTTTCTCTATGTTATTGCTGGCATTTGGTATGTCACTCTTTTTTTATTTTATTTTTTTAATTTTTACAGAGAGTGTGTGTGTGATCAGGGGAAAGAGGCAGAGGGAGAGAGAGAGAATCTCAGACTTCCATGCTCAGCACAGAGCGTCTGATGAGATCAAGAGTCAGATGCTCAACCAGCTGAGCCACCCAGGCTTCCTGTGTCACTATTTTTATTTTAGTCATTCTGGTAGTTATGTTAACGTCATGGCTTTAATTTTTATTTCCCCATGCTACTGAAATTAACATCTTGTGCTTATTTACTATCTGTATATCACCTTTCAACAAAATGTGTTTTTGCCCCTCCCCCCCCCTTATCTTTAGTTTTGAGAGTTCTTTATATATTGTAGTTACTGTAAGTTCTTAGATATGTGTTTTGCAAATATTTTTCCCAGTCTGTAGCTTCTCTTTTGTCTTCATAACGGAGTCACAAAGTTTTAAATTTTGCTACTAGCCAGTTTTTCAGTTTTTCCTTTTTTATATGCTGTTCTTACCAAATCTGTATGCTTTATTGTGTATTTTTCTTAGTGTCCTAGTCTGTTTTTTCTGTTTTTCTCCCCCAAGAAGAGTTCCTAAATAATATTGATTTAGCTCTTTTTTTTTTTTTTTTTGAGTGTTATCGTTGTCAGATTTTTAGTAACAGTGTCATGCTGGTTTCCTAAATATTTGTTGAAAAGGTTCTCCTATCTGACTTGGACTAAAACACAGTAGGTCTATCTCTCTCTTTTGATTAAAGAAGTCCTTGTAGAGCAAAACTTTGTTCTTTGGGGGGAAATTATTTTATATATTTACCAATTTCTTCCATTTAAAATATTTTTGGCTTGGGGGTACCTGGGTGGGTCAGTCAGTTAAGCATCCAACTTGGACCGAAGTCATGATCTCATGGTTCGTGAGTTCAGGCCCCACATCGGGCTCTGCACTTACAGTGAGGAGCCTGCTTGGGATTCTCTCTCCCTCTCTCTCTCCGTCCCTCCCTCACTCGCACTCTCTCTCTCCCAAAATAAATAAGTAAACTTAAAAAATACACATTTTTGGCTTGAACCTGTGTTGATATATTAAAGTTTTCTAAAATATCTTCCATTTCTGTCAGATTTGCAAATTTATTAACTAGAAATTACAAGCTTAACCTTTTTTCCCTTCCCTCATATCTTTCACAATCAATCAGTCGTTAAATTTTAAAAATTTTACTTATCTCCTCATTTTCTTTTGGTATATGCCATACCCTTATCTTACACCTAAACTACTGACAGAGGTTCCAAGTTTCTACTTCAAACAGGTCATCCCTTGAGCCACTAGATTAGAACAGATAGTCTGTTTTAAATGCTTAGTTTAAATAAATAAATAAATAAATGATAGAGTTAACTGTAAACACTCAAAAATTCTGTATGACACACACTACAATTTTAAAAACGTTGCATAGGAAAAATATTTCCAGTAGATGAGACAAAGGGCCAATATCCGTGATATATAAAACACTCGTATAAAATCATTTTATAAAACCTAAGATACCCATAGAGAAATGGACAAAGAACATGTATATACAACTGCTGAAGGAAGGAATGGTAATCAATAAAATTCAGCATAACTAGTAATGTAAATTAAAATCACTTACGTTTTGAGACTAACTCAGTAGGTTAAGTGTCTGACTCTTGATTTCGGCTCGGGTCACGATCTCCTGGATCGTGGGTTTAAGCCCTGAGTCTGATGGTGCAGAGCCTGCTTGAGATTCTCTCTCCCCCAACCCCCGTCTCTGCCCCTGCCCTACTCAAGCTCCCCCTCTCTCTCCCTCTCTCTCTCTCTCTCTCTCTCTCTCTCTCAAAATAAATAAACTTAAAAAATTTTTAAAACAAAAAATCACTTACTTTTTTTGGCTGTAAAATTTTAACAGTGCAGATGAATATACAGTGAAATCTCCATTGACAAGGCAGTGTGAATTGGTACAAAAGTTTTGGAAAACATTTTGGCAAAATGGATTGAATCACAAAAATATCTGTAATTCAGTAATTCTAGTTTTGGGAAGCTTGTGCTTGGGAAATAATCACAAATATATTGAGGGCTTTATGTGGAGTTCTCTGGATGATTATTTATACATTTGTGGAAAATGCGAAATAACCAAAATACAGATCACTGTGGAGATGGTTAATTAAGTTATGGCATATCTACTGGGTGGAAAGTAATGTAATCATTTAAGAATTACAAAGCATCTTTTGTAACATGGGAGGAAGTTTGTATGAAAATGCAGGATATAAAATTGTGTGTATACACACACACACATACATAATTTGAACTTTTTAATGTGTATATACTTGAAGAAAAAGATTGTGGCTTTTAGTTTCATAGATAGTGTTTCTTTTGAATTTTTTGTTGTTTGTTTTCTGTTCTGTAAGTGAACATATTCCATACCATAAAAAATTTCAAAGCAAAAGCTTTATTAAAACCAAGTTGTTTTTTAAAAGCCCCCTATAGGGGAGCCTGGGTGGCTCAGTTGGTTAAGCATCTGACTTCAGCTCAGGTCACGATCTCGTGGTCCGTGAGTTCGAGCCCCGCGTCAGGCTCTGGGCTGATGGCTCAGAGAATGGAGCCTGCTTCCGATTCTGTGTCTCCCTCTCTCTCTGCCCCTCCCCCATTCATGCTCTGTCTCTCTGTCTCAAAAATAAATAAACGTTAAAAAAAAATTTTTTTTTTTTTAAATAAAAGCCACCTATAGTAGCTCCATATGTAAGTGCCCTTAATTATTTGAACTCTGAAATCGTCTTTAGCAGTTCTAATCAAGCTGAATTTCATTGTTTCCCGAACCTTTCTCATTTGTCTCTTCAAGTCTTCCAACATTTTGTTCGCTCTGTCCTGACAACTCTTTACTCCTTCACCACCCTTACTCTACTTTATCCTTACGTACTACTTGAATGTCACTTTTTCTGGGAGGCCTTCTCCTAAACTTCCTAAGGTGCTTCTTTTCTTTGTCCTCATTGTGCTTTTTGTATGGCTTTACCTTAACTGCTTTTCATTTTCTTTTGTCTCTTCCAGGCTTTAAACTTGAGGCCTATTGTGTCTTCTAGGCTTTAAACTTAAGCACCCTTCTGGGTGCTTTTTATCTATTTACAGTGTCACTTAGTGCTAGGCCACTAGAGATATTGACACAGTAAAGAAAAAGGGCTCAAAAATGTCTGTTAAATTGACTTGGATTGTAAGGCAACCTGTGGTCCCTAGAGGGAACTATGGCCATAGAGTTGTCACTGGATAAAGAAGCAGACAAATAACATTCATGTAGCTCTTGGCATTTGTAACAATCCTTTCTTTCAGGATATCTGATTTGAACCCTACAATCATCCTGATTCTTCTGTTAGTAAGTGATGGAACCAGGACCTGAATGGCAGATGCTAGTTGAGAAATAGTTGTATGAAAAATCGTTGATAGTAGGTGGTAATTAGAAAACCAGTTGCAGAGTGAGTGAGGGTAAAGGGACTATCCTAATTGGTGAAAAATGAAAGGGGGGCAAAAAGCCAATGCAGTGTAATCTGGGAGATTGTAATAACTGAAGGGTAGAAATGGAAGACAGGCTTGATGTTATTAACATAATTTTGAGCAACGTGTGTGTGTGTGTGTCTCTCTCTCTCTCTCTTTTTTTTTTTTCCTTTAATGAAGCCAGAAAATATTTGAGTCTCTAAATGTGGACTCTTTATGGTAAATATTTTGATTCTGTCAGATTTGGTGTTGTAGATAAAGCTAAACCCCATAAAGAGTCCTTCCCTTGGTATTAGCTTAAGTAACTAAACATAGTTTCAAGTTCGGTTTTTTAAAGTTTCCTCTAGAGGGTGACAGTGTACAATTAACAGACTTAATGAAAGCGTAGATGTTCTTTGAGAGTCATTTATGATCATAGGAAAATTAAAAACAGTTGTTCAGGAAGTTGTAAACAGGTATGGCCATTTCAATTCTGAGCTGTAACAGAACATGGGGTGTAAAATTGTAATTTAGTTTAAATAAAGGCTAAATAATACGGGAGTTTTTAATTGATATGTTAAATCAGACGGGTTTGAGGATTAATAACCAGTTGCCTATTATTTTTTTTCTGTTGTTAATCACACAGAAATTAGATCTTTTGAAACCAGTGAGACAAAGTTAACTAGACCAGTAAAGATCTCCCCCTTACTTACTGATTTGTGAATCTCTGTGATTAATGGAAGTCTGTAGTCCTGTTGTCAGAGTACTTATCATTTTTTATTACAGGCTGACTCAGGCTACATGATTGTCGCAATCACAGGTTAATAATAAAGCAAAGTTGGACAGCTGATTTATCCATTAACATTCCCCATTTATTTACCTTTTGTTTGTTTTTGGAAATGTGTTGCAAACATGAATTTTATTTTTTTAAAATGATCATTGTAATAGTTCCTCCTAGTTTTGAGTGAAGTAAATCATTTCATTGTTAGATTCTCAGTCTGTCCCTAAGGTTGAAGGCCCAGAGGGCTGGTGTCAGGTAATTCGTCCTTTACTGTCATTGTTTTGCTTTGGCACCCATGCAGGTTTAAAGCGCCTTTTTTATGACAATTATGTTTGACGTTCGAGGTGAAAACTTATTTTTGAGCAGCATGTTATTACATGAAAGAGGCTTCAATGCTTGTGAAGTTCCTGCTTTCGTTCACTTCATCGTTTATTTTTCTGTGGCTTGTCAGGGTTTTTTGGTTTTTAGATGTTTTTTAACCTCAGTTACTGCTTCTCTTTGGAAGCACTTTGGATTTCCTTGTGCCTCAACTATGGGCTTCTTAGATATTCCTCCTCGTTTTATTTTTTTAGTGGTTGCTCTAGCGTTTATGTTAACTTATCATAGTCTACTATCATATAACATACTGCCTCAGATTCCAAGTAAGAACTTTTCTTTTCCCTTCTCCTATCCTTTGTTTCCATACATTTTACTTGTAGATATGTCATAAACCCTAGCATACATTTCAATTTCTTTAACTGTCATTTTTTACAAGAAATTTATAAAATGAAATAAGATGTTGAAATATTTTCGCACATAATTACCATTTTCAGCACTTGTTACTCCTCTCGTTAGATCCCACTTTTAAATCTCGTATCATTTTCTTTCCTGTGGAAGAACTTTATCATTTCTTACACAGGCTTGCTGCTGGTAAATTCTTTCAGCTTCTCTTGTGTGAAACAGACTTTAATTTCATATCTATTTTTGAGATATTTTTGCTGGATAAAGAATTTTAATTTGTTTATATTTTTCTTCAGCACTCAATTCTTTTTCTTTCTTTTCTTTTCTTTCTCCTTTTTTTTTTTAACCACACCTCCCCACCCTCTTTGGAGAATCCAGTTACACATACATTAGAACATTTTTTTTTTTTCATAACTCACTGAGACTCTGGTTTTCTTTTTCTTTTTCTTTTCAATCCCTTTTTCCCTGCGTAGAGTAGTTTTTATTGCCGTGTTCTGAAGTACACTAATCTTTCTCTCATGGTGTCTAAACTTCTGTTAATCCCTATCCAATACATTTTTTATTTCAGGTATTTTTCATCTCCAGAAGTTCCATTTGTGTTATATATGTTCTGTTTCTCTCCTCATTCATGTTTTCCATTAAATACTTCATTATGATTTCCCAGTAATTTAATGTCACTGCTATTTTTAGTCACTTTCTGTTATTTTGTCAGTGTTTGATCTTATTGGGCTGTTCACATTCTCCTGCTTATCGCCACCTTAGTAATTTTTGATTCGTTGTAGGACAGTGAATTTTAAGTTCTCGAACATCTAGAGTTTATAGTTTTGAACAGATTTGATCTGGCCGACAGTTAAGTTCGTTGCAGTTCAGTGTGATATGTTTGTGCCTTATTTTGTCTGTTATTAGTTTTGGCAGCCGGTCTAAGTAGCTCTGAGGACACGATAATCCTCTACTAAAGCATATCCCAAATTTAGGGTCTCTACTGAATATTTTGGATAAGCATTAAGGGCTCTGCACCCTGGCTGGAACTTGAAAGCATCCCAGTTTTGGGGATGTGCTTTGGCGATGGTTCCACTCACGGCTTCTGCTCACTCTTTGACTTTGTGGAGTTTCCCTGTATACCTACACCTGGTAGTATTCAGCTTAGCCTCAAGTTTATCCTTGGTCAGATTTCTGGGGTTCTTTTCTGCATGGATTCCACTCTTCCGAACTCTGCGCCTCCATTTATAGCTGCTTCCAGAGACCTGAACTCTATAGTCTGTTTTCTCAACTCTACTAGACTATGCTCTGCTTGGGTCTCCCCCCTACTCCTTAGTTTATAATGTGCCTCCAAAGGGGCACCTGGGTGGCTCAGTTGCTTAGGCTTCCGACCTCAGCCCAAGTCATGATCTCATGGTTCCTGAGCTCAAGCCCCACATCCAGCCCTGCACTGACAGCTCAGAGCCTGGAGCCTGCTTCGGATTCTGTGTCTCCCTCTCACTCTGCCCCTCCCCCACTCGCGCTCTGTATTAAAAAGAAAAATGTGCCTCCAGGAAGAATGCTGGGCTGATCATTGATGTGGTCATCTCATTTGTTTCCTTTCTCCAGGTGTCATGGTCTTCCCATCTGTTTCCATTTTTGAAAATGTGGTTCATATATTTTGTCTAGTTTTTTGATGTTTATGGTGAATGGCAAGTCTCATTACTCCATCATGGCCAAAATTTGAATCTGGTCTCGTTTTAGTAATCAAATAGTCACTTAGTATTTGCTCTATACCAGCATAATCTTCTAGTAAGAATTCAAGAGTAGTTCACTTTTTCTTAAAGCTACTATATTATGACAGGAGCTTAAAAATATTGTTAAATGAAGGAATGAGCAAAGTAAACACCCTTTATTAGTAGACACTCATTCATACTTTCTTTTTAATCTTTGGCTCAGAAGTCCCTTCGCAAAAGCTAATACTAACCATATAGCAAATATTTACAATATACTTACAAATAGAGTAATATATTCAGTTCTATTTATTGGAATAAAATCTTCTTTTAAACATCAGTGTAAATCATAATGATTCCTATTTGAGTGCCATGTTTATTTCACTTATCAAAGCATCACTCTTCACAACTGCTTTTATATATCTTTTCTTTTTTGTATATTTATATCATGCATTTCATAGTTTTATATTTCTCATGTTTAAGCAAGGATGTGTTAGAATGTTAATGTTTAGATTTTATGGAACTTTGAATTACACATACCTTCAGGATTTGTAAATGTTTATCTCCTAAATGCTTCACATTAAATTAAAGTTAGGTTGGAAAGTAGTTAATCCTTTTGCAAATGTGCCTCATTACTCATCTTCAAATAATATTTATTCATAAAAATAAACACATTTCCTTGATGAAATAAATCAAATATATTTTCTTATACATGATTTTAGCTACATATTTGTTCTGTTTTAGTAGGTAATTTTCCATGTTAGACATTAATTTTTCATCATCCTGCTGCTGCTACAATGAATTACTTGTCTCGAGCTGTACATGAAAGTGATTCCTTTTCCATCCCTTCTGGCAAAAAGATCTTTTTGTGTACATATTAATTTTCACAAGTAGATTTAAGGTCTTCTCACTTTTATTAATATTAAAAAATGTATCACAAGATAATTTTCTGTATTTAAGAAATCAAGCATGTGAGATATTAAAAAATGTTAAAGCCAGGCCAATTTTATCCTATTTCCAATTCTGTGATGATTCTTTCCAGTTCTTCAATTAAAGGTGTTACTTGTATTTGCAAAGACTAAATTATGCACGTAAACCAAGAAAGAAAATGCATGAAGGCAAAACCAATGAACTGTATTGTCATTACATTTTATAGCAAGTATCAAACATCTGTGTTAAGGTTAACTTGTAAAGGACAGGAGCTGATACTGTGTTGTGAGGAAGTATAATAATGGTTGTGGTGATAGTGAATTGAGAATAATTTGATTTTTTGCTTCCGAAGAAATAAGATTTAGATACTCTCCATTTTTATTGTAAAGAACAGTGGTAGTTAAAAATAACAAATTAGAAACTGAGAATTGTACTTTAAAAAAAAATTTTTTTTTAAGGTTTATTTATCTATTTTGAGATAGAGAGCGAGCCGGGGAAGGGCAGAGAAAGAGAGAATCCCTAGCAGGCTCCACGCTGTCAGCACAGAGCCTGACTCAGTGCTCTATCTCACAAACTGAGATCATGACCTGAGCTGAAATCAAGAGTGGGATGCTTGGGGCGCCTGGGTGGCGCAGTCGGTTAAGCGTCCAACTTCAGCCAGGTCACGATCTCGCGGTCTGTGAGTTCGAGCCCCGCATCAGGCTCTGGGCTGATGGCTCGGAGCCTGGAGCCTGTTTCCGATTCTGTGTCTCCCTCTCTCTCTCTGCCCCTCCCCCGTTCATGCTCTGTCTCTCTCTGTCCCAAAAATAAATAAAAAACGTTGAAAAAAAAATTTTTTTTAAATAAAAAAAATTAAAAAAAAAAAGAGTGGGATGCTTAACTGACTGGGCCACCCAAGTGCCCCCTGAGAATTGTACTTTTTGCATATGAATAAATCACTTAAATCATTTTCTCGTGGTAAAAAGAAAACTGCTCAATTAATTTCTGCGTGTTTCCTTAATGGTTAAGTCCTATATGGCTGCCACTTAAGCCACTGGAAACCTAAGAATCCATCTCATTTTTTCAACCTGTCTATGCTGGATAGCCATTTATCCCCAAAGTTGGTTCACCAAATAGCTAATTACACTCCATGGATTGTAGGATTCATATAGTGTTCACTACCATGTTAAGAAGGTAAGGAGAAAGACCTCCTAGGAAAACCAAACTGTCTGTATTGTATTTCCCCACATTTTCATGACATCATGTTAGCCAGTAGTATATATAGGTAGTGAATAATTAACTAATGTATATTACATTTTCAGTGCATGTTTTTGAGGTTGTTGTTTTAAAGAGATTGACCAAAGGGTGCCTGGGTGGCTCAGTTGGTGAAATGTCCAACTTCGGCTCAGGTCATGATCTCGCGGTTCATGAGTTCAAGCCCCACATCGGGCTCTGTGTTGACAGCTCAGAGCCTGGAGCCTGCTTCAGATTCTGTGTCTCTCCCTCTCTCTGTTCCTCCCCTGCTCACACTCTGTCTCTCCCCCTCTCAAAAATAAATAAACATAAAAAAAAAAAAAAACACAGATTGACGTATGTTTGAAATAGTTATTTGGGAGGTTGGGAAGGCATGTGTTAAGCTCATTTGAGGTTGATAATTTGAATAATTATAATGGTGCTAATCTGCTAGTGGTATTTCTCAAATATAGGCATAGAGAATGAGGATTGTTGAGTTTATATATGAGTGTACTTTTGCCAGAGGAATATAGTAAAAAGATTATGGGATAGAAGGACATAGGGCAGTGAAGTTCTAGAAAAATACGTTGTAAAATAAAAGCTGGTTGCCGAGAGAAGTTAAAGGAGAAAAGACTTGATTGTAAATGAAGAAATAGACACCCGTGAACTGGACACCTGTTTTAATAGGCATAGCTTTAAGTTGGAAAAAAGGGAAATTGTATTTAGACTTGGTACTTAATATACTGATTTTGGAAGTACAACAGTTTGAGGTAGTAATTTAATTCTGGAGTGACTGGCATATAAGGGAGAGTGCGTACAAATTTTGGAGACCAGGTCAATAAGAATTGAGAAGATGGTTCTATGTATTTTTAAGATTAGATTTGCTTTCTTATTGCTGAAAATCCAGAATAACAATGGTTAAGTAAAAGAAGGACTTGACTTCCTCATTTAAAACAAAGTCTGATGTTGGTAGTACCCAGTGTGTGCCAAATCCATGAAGTCTGCAGGGACCAAGGTGCTTTCCAATTTCAGCTCTACAAGCCAGCACATGATTATTACCATTTGCAGGGTTGCGTTGTGATCTAAGGTATCTACTAGAGTTTCAGTCATACCATTTCTATTTTAGGCAGCAGAAGTAGAAGAGGGAAAGGGTCAATGAGACCTTTCCCCAGCTGTCATTTCCCCCTTTTAAGGTGACTTCCAGAATTCTCTTCCAACAACTTCTGATAATATGGTGCCAGTTTTAGTTACTTGGTCGTATCGTGCTTTGAGGAATACTGGGAAATGTACTTTTGGCTAGGTACATTACAATGCCCTTAATAATAAAGGGGTCTCGTTAGCAAAGGAGGTAGGAAGAAAGAATGTGGGTAGGCAGTTAGCAGTCTCTGCCACAATTATTAATTATCCACGTGAACAGGAAAATTTTCAATGATGGACACAGAAGGACCTTGAGGTCCTTGGGCAGTTACAGGCATTAACAAGATCAGGTGGAAGAGAGGGGCTTGAGCCCTAGACCCGTGTTTTCAGGAAACATGGAGAGAAAACTGTAAGTAGCAATGGAATGCACAGAAAAAAAAAACCATTATACTTGCCAGTCCCGAGATACGAAGACTATAAGAGAATTTCTTCAAGTGACATCAAGGTTTAGTGAAGACAGGGAGAAGGAATCTGAGGACATGTAGGGGATTTTCCCAATTATAAAGCAGTAGCTCCAAGGGATATGGTAGAAGGAATGGGGCCCTGTGAAAGAGGTAAGTGGTAGGTTGGGGTAAGAAAATATAGTTGATAGTTGAGAGGAGTAAGGATGCTGTGAGTAGTGATTCTTAACCTATCCATGAGTTTTTTTTTTAATTAATCTTTAATTATATTGTGTAAATTACAAATTATATTTGCATATTGATGTACTAATGTATTATAAAAACACTATATGTATTTTTAAAGATACAGAAACACAGAAACATAAAGAATGATATAAAAATTATCAGTAGAAATGCTAATATTTTCTTTCCCACACTCCAGCTCATTTTCTTGCCAATCCTTGGGATCATGTAGGTCCCAGAGGCTGCAGTTTCAATATAGCATAGGGCGGAGACTCTGTTAGTGTGACTATAAACAGCCTGGCACGAAATTGATCCCTACTGCCAAGCAGAAGCCTTCCTCTTAAAAATAAGAGCAAGAATACTTAAAATTCTTGGTAGAATTTTGGCAATACTGTAAAACATGGCAAGATTAAATTTGGAGGAAGAAAAAGCATATTACCAGTTATAGATATTGTCATTTGTAAAGATGGCATTTGATCTGTGATTTCAGCAAATCAAATAGCCAGGAAATCTAAAAAATAAAAATATATTAAAGAGGGAACCACAGATCATTGGAGAAAGGAAGGATCATTTATTAAGTTTATTTGAGATTGGTGCTAGTAACTTGGGAGGAGAGGAAAAGTAAGTAAAAGAGTTTAAAGTTGAAAAATTAAAATGTAGGAAAAACTAGAAAAATCATGTAAATGAGTCAAGTCCCTTGGAGATAAAAGAACTTTTCCAAGCACAGAATTGACAAGAAAAAAAAAAAATCACAAATAATAGCTTTGAGTACGTAAATATTTCAAGCCTCTGTGTTTCAAATCAGCATTCAAAAATTGAAAGACGGCATGATATTTGCAGCCAATATGTTTGTTTTCCAAAGAGCTCATGTGATGTACTTTAGAAGAAAAAATGCAGCAAAAATACTGGAAGAAAAAACCTGAACAGCTCACAAAGAGGAAGTCTTGGGGAGTTCAGTCACAGTCATAAGAAGAAAAGGAGTTTAAGGCAGGCACAGATCTTGATCAGCTCAAAAGAGATGTGACTGGTTTAAAAGGAAAGGGTGTTCAACCATGTTTTAAAAGGTGTGGAGGGAAGGGAGAGATGACTGAAACCTAACAGACAACAACATGCTAAAGAAATATGACTGGTTAAAAGAGAGAGAAGAAGAAGAAAATTTGGTCACATTTGTGACCAATGGATGTTTAAAATGATCGGGTTTTTTGCTTTTCAAATTAGAACCTGGTTTTGGGTCAAAGTGATACCCAGTGCTGGCTGGTGTGCAGGGAAAATGAAAACACCATGCTTTTTAAACTGTGTAGCAGTATAAATCTGTACAGTACTTTTGGAACTCCATTTTTTTCTTGCATAAAAACCTAGATGGATCAGACCCTTAAATTTGATATATGAAAATAAATACATTAATAAACATCAAACTCTGTATGTAACATGGAATAAACTAAAAGCCTAAGCATTAAAAAGTAGTTTCTTCAGATTAAGCTATTAAAATTAAAGAGAGTAAATAACTGCATATTATATATGTATATATATCTTAATATAGTTTTAAAAGACATGATCGAGTAGACATAATTGAATTGGAAATCCTGGGAGTAACAGATACCAAGCCATGTTATAAAGCTGTAGTAAATAAAGCAGTGATAGGCCAGGAGACAAATGAAACAGGACAGACAGTATACAGAATTGGGCCCTTTTATCCCACGGAAGCTTAATATATGATAATGAATGTTAAAAGTGGCATTTCAGTCAGTGGGGCAGAATGAGCCATTCTTTCGTCCATGTACTTATCTATTCAGAAAATGTTTATCGAAGGCCAAGCATTATCCTACATGCCAAGCCAAGGATACATCAGCAAACCGAGTAGACGAAAATCGCCATCACCACAGGGTTTAAATTTGAGTTGGAGTATAGATAGTGGATAAATAAATAGAATATGATTACGTGCTGAGGAGAAAAGTAAAGCAGGGAAGAGGGATGGTGTTCACAAGGTGCCATTTGAGGGGAAAACATTTTATTCCTCCTTTATACTGTGTAAAGAACTGCCACAAGACAATTTGTTAAAAAGCAAACAACAGAATTTGACAGATTTTCTTTCTTTCATTGATAACTACTCCTAATTGATAAAGGGGAATATAGAGCTATGCAGTAAATATGCAGGACTTTTTTAGGAATGAAAATGAAAAATCACTTAAAATCCTGAGACTGATAGGAAGTTTAATAATATCAAATTTTCATGGGTTTGGGGAAATGAGTGCTTGTATATGTTGGTGATATAACTGCATATTGGTAATCTGTTTTGGAGGACAGCTTGAGAGTGCTTCTGAGAGCTCTCAGAAGTGAAAAAAATACATATACTGTGACCCAGGAATTCCATTTCTTAGTATTTGCCTCCGGTAACTCTTGAATGTATCACAAGCAGGTGTAGTAGCACAATATGATCTGTAGTCCTCAAAATCCAAGAACTACCTGAATGTGAATGTTGTGTCTGTCCACAGGGTGGAGCACTGTAGCACTATCACAGATTTCCAGAACATATTTATAGACTGTAAGAGTAAATCACAGGTGGTATATGTATACACCAATGGTAACTACCACAGAACTGTTCATAGCTCCCATCACTGGGAAAGGTATTAGGGTCATGGTGTCACAAAAGTTTTTAGCTTTAGCCTTTCTCTAATTTTATTAACTTTTTAAAAAGAAAGGGTGTGTATTTTATATATATATACACATATATATATATACACACACATATATATATATATATACACGTATACATATATACATATATATAGATAGATAGATAGATAAATGACTAAAACAGTTCTCCCTGTTAGCCTGAGCTCAAGATCCATTTCCCAGTATTCTATCCCATATTATATATTCTATCAGTATCACTTAACTGGCACTTGGATGAGTGCTCTTGTGTAAGTGGTTGTTTCTCTGAGTGCCTTAACTTGCCAATTAAATTACAGGCCTTTTGTCAGCTTAGGACCTGGTCTTTTTTTGTTTGTTTGTTTGTTTTTAATCATAATGCCAAAAAAGAAGGTCTTGGTAAAAAATACTGCTATTATCATTATGAATTTCTTGCATTCTTTGCATAATATTTGTGTGTTCTTTATTTTTGTAAATAAGATCTATAGTAAATCAAAGTTTTCTTTCTAAATTCACTTAAACTTTAAATTATTTATTAGAACACGTATTTTAAACATTCAGTAGTAGAGGGGCGCCTGGGTGGTTCAGCCAGGTAAACGTCCGACTTCAATTCAGGTCATGATCTCGCGGTTGCAGTTCGTGAGTTCTAATCCCGCCACATTGGGCTCTGTGCTGACAGCTCATAGCCTGGAGCCTGCTTCAGATTCTGTGTCTCCCTCTCTCTCTGTCCCTCCCCCACTCGTGCTATGTCTCTCTGTGTCTCTCAAAAACAAATAAAAACATTTAAAATATTTAAACATTTAGTAATAGAAAGGAACATTAAAAAATGAGATTGTTTAAACCATCTTATTTTTCTTTGTAGGTCGTTTATATGCAATGCAAACTGGAATGAAGATTGATAGTAAAACTCCAGAATGTCGTAAATTTTTATCAAAGCTAATGGATCAGTTAGAAGCTGTAAGTTAAACACTGATCATTGATTTTCTGATTAATGTTTTAAGTGGCATTTTATTGCATTTGTGTATGTGTATTTTGCCATTTTTGTTCTTCCCCTTGACAGCAATCCACAAAGTTTTTACAGCTGAGAAAAAATTAGACGCAATTTTTTTTTTGTTTTTTTTTTTTTACATCTTACTGCTAAGGGAGTTAGTTGTAAGCATAGTTTTCAGTGTCTTTGCATTTACCACTATATCTTGTTATTATAGATGTTATAGATGGCCTTTGAGTCATTTTTCACAGGTGACAGACCCTTTCTAACTTTACTTCATGCAGTCACATGGATGATGGATTTGAGAATTCTTAGATAGCTCTTATAATAATGAAACAGGCTATTTATTTAGTGAAAGGGACATTGAAGAAAATGGTATCAGTTGCCTGTAGTCTCTTTGTCTTACTTTCGGTACCAGGACACAAGATACTTTTATGGTCCAGGCATTCTTCCCTGCTAGCAGAAATGTGGTAGGTGACTAATGTATGAGTCACCTTCTTGAACCATGATATAATTTCACAGGTTATATAGAGGCATCAATCCAGGGAAAATTGAATGGGTTTGAAGTACAGGAAGGCAGGGGCAGCCATAGTAATCCCTCTTAGTAATCAGGGCTCCACCCTGTGCCTCCTCTCCCAGCCGTCCTGGTTTCTCTTTTAACAATGTCAGGGTCTACTCCTCATTAATTCATCTCTTCATCTCTTCAGAGGCTGTTATATTAATAGCTGCAACTTTTTATTTGCTTATTTAATTATATGCTCCTGCTCAGGAGAATTATAAATCTAAATATTTATTTGACTAGTTGCATTATTTATTTAGAGAGACAAAATTTAGATATATTAAAAATCAAAACATTTATAATAGTCAGCCCAGAGCTTTTATAAATGTTGAAAGTTATCCAGATCAAAGCCTTATTAGATTAAACAGCCATGGGCAGTAGGGTTATAACTTGATATGGGTATCTGGCCTTCTGACCCGGAATCCCTGTCATTGCAACTTTTAACCAGTGATGGTGAGCCTAGTGGCACCACTGATGGAAACCCAGCTGCCCTTGAAGTCTGTCTGTCCTACTTCTAACATGGGTTCTGTAAGTACAGGAAAAATTTGAGTACTCCTTTTTTTGGAAGGTGGGGTTAGGAGAGGAGAAATATGTTCCACACATAACAATATATTTTTAAAATCCTGTCACTAATAGACTATATAGCATATATCTCTTTATTAGTTTCACAGTATAAAAATAATAGGTAAAATAATAGCTTACGGATAAGACAGAACTCAGGATAGTTCTTTATAGTAAGTGAAGTGTAAAATCACATTTATAAAGGGACTCGGCAGGAGTGTATTATTACCTAAATTGCACAGCAGGTAGAATAAGCATATTGCATGGTGAGAGCCCATCGGCCTGTGCTGTAATGTTTAGTGTATGTGCTGCCGAAGTGACCACTGAGCTGTAATGTTTAGATTGCAATTAGTAAACTGAATGTATGATGGTTTTGCTGCCGATATTTCACGTTGAAGATGAGATGAAATGACATACTCCCACTAAATTTTTCTAGAATTAAATCTAGAATTGAAGCATATCATAGTATGGATACAGTAAACTAGTGTTAGATGTGGGTTTTTTCTGTTTTTGATCAGGATAAGCATAGGGAAAACATTCTTAAATTCCAACATTATATCTCTTCTGGAACTTAAATTATTCTGTTGTAATTTTAAGGATATTTATTTTCCTGATTTTGTGAAAAATCCTGAAGCCTTTTTTAAATTTGATTTTTTACTTCATGGTGTTTTTGAGAAAAACCATTTTTAAACAGTAGTGTGGTACTCAGATCTAATATTTCAGAAAGTCATTTCATTCCAGTAGAACAGTCTGGGTAAGATGTAGGAACTTAATTTGTTGTGTTTAAAATATTTTAAATTATTGGGACACCTGAGTGGCTCAGTTGGTTAAGCATCTGAATCTTGATTTCAGCTCAGGTCACGATCTCACCATTGTAAGATCGACTCTACACTGACAGTGTAGAGGCTGCTTGGGATTCTCTCCCCCTCTCTCTGCCCCTCCCCCGCTCACTTTCTCCCCTTTCCTCTCTCTCTCTCTCTCTCTCTCTCTCTCTCTCTCTCTTTCAAAATAAATAAATTTTAAGATATTTTAAATTATTGTATGTGTGGGAAAGGGATGTACTGACTGAAAATTTACAGTTGGGAATTGTGTTTTAACTTTGAGGTATTAGGCTAAATTTTAAAAACTTCTGTAATCCTAGTCTCAGTTTGTGATCTTATACTGTAGAAATAGATCTTTTTTTTTTTTTTTTTTCCACAGTATCCTCTGAGTGATACTATTTTAGGATGTAATGATTTCCCTAATCTCATTTTTTATATTTGATAGAAGAAATTGAAATGGGAATAAATTAAAATTCTAAATTGTAATTAGGAATTCCTAATCATAAGAATTTCCCAATTCTGTTTTTAGGATACCTGATAGTATATTGACTATTATCTTGAAATATTGTCTGATGCTTTACATAGATAGTTGGATGTGTTATCTTTTTATTCTTGCTTATTTTGATTTTTAGAGCTAAATTATCCTTTCAGGTTATTATAAATATGTTTCTTCAAAATTTTGTAAACATTGGATTTTCTAAAAACCTTGGGCTGAGGGAGAGCAATTTTTATGAGATTTCATTGATAGATCTACTGAAATGGGTGTAATTTTTAAAATATAAAATGATTATTAGGATTATAGGATTATTTGTACTTAAGTAGACTTCTTGTGAGTCCAGATCTTAAGCTTTGTACCTGATTTAATTTTAGCTTAAGAAACAGTTGGGTGATAATGAAGCTATTACTCAAGAAATAGTTGGTTCTGCCCACTTGGAGAATTATGCTTTGAAAATGTTTTTGTATGCAGATAATGAAGATCGTGCTGGACGATTTCACAAGTAAGTAAGGCAGAAAAATTAAATTAAACTTAAAAATTGAAATTACTGTGTAACTGGAATTATCCAGTCTTCCACTGAATGCTTTCAGACCTCTTGATTAATGATTTAGATTTTTTTTTAATTACTTGTAGAATCTCAGAATCATTTTAAGTTACAAGAGCAATCCTGCCTTTTTGGAGAAAATTGCTGAAGGAAGAATACCAACGGCAGATTTATTTTTTCAGTGAATACTCTGCAAATAGCCATTATTTAACATTTGGTAAAATCTAAGAGTTGATTTTAGCCAACAACAGCCTGTTTCAGTGAAACTGATTTTTTTTTTAATTACCACAACCTGCCAAGTGAAATGATTTGTCATTATTTTAATAATAACGCAAAGATATGAACGTAGCTTGATACAGATTTGAATAATACTATAATTGCATTTTTTAATGAAAAGTAGACTATAAAACTTTGCTGTAGTATATTTACTTATGAGTGTTGTTACTTTCCCCCAATACAGATTATAAAAGGAGCTTTGTTGTGGTCTTGAAATCTGATTTTATTTAAAACATTAATTTTTGACTGCTTTTATAAAACACTAGAATTTTTTTTCTTATAGTTACCTGACTAATTCTGCAGCTTAATGGTTTTCATTTAACTCAACCAGCTCTCTCTTCTTGTTTAGAAACATGATCAAGTCTTTCTATACTGCAAGTCTTTTAATAGATGTCATAACAGTGTTTGGAGAACTCACTGATGAAGTGAGTATGCATTCTTTATTGTTTTATTAGCTAAAGATCGGTATTGTCACGCTTTTTTGGTTTTGTTATTGCCTTGCTTAGTTACAGCAGCATGCCTATCAGAAATGCAGTGTAAGCAAAAAATGTTCCACTAGCTACATTTGTAAAAGTAAGAAGATGAAACATTTCTTAATGATATATTTTATTTTTAATAGTATATGTTCTTTGCATCTAGTGTGTATTTTATAATTTGGCAAAAGCATAGCTACTGTATTGGGTATCACGGGTTTAGGGTTTGATTTTATTAAGTGTTTAAATATTATTAATCCTGTATACTAGTAAATTTCTACACTGTTATTTCATCAATATACTGGGGGCAGAGACTTTTAGGACCTTCTTCCTATTTCATTTCTAGTCAGAAATACTATGATTCGTCTCATTGTAAAGTACCCATAGAACTTGATATTTTCTGAGATGCTTCATATCCATTTTATCATGTTGTTTCTCATAACCTCTAAGGTAAGTAGAGCATATATTCATTTTATACATGACCAAATTGAGGCTAAGTGATGAAGTTATTGCTGTGAGTTCAGTGTTGTTTTCACTGTAGCAGACTTTACCATTGGCGTGGAAATTGTGCCTTTTGAGAGGGGAGATATTAATCTAGAGACAGAAAAAAAACCAGCTACAAATGAGACTGATAAAGCCATGTTGTATTAGTGATTTGGAATTTATGGAGAACATTGCTTTCTGTGATGTGAGTTTTTTCCAAATGATGAGCAGCTCATAGTATAAAGTTCAAAACAAAATGGAATATTACTTATGAGATGTTTGCATTTTCATAAAACAGAATAGAAAAACTGTGTAAAACATTATTTATGTTTAAAAATTTTTTTTAATGTGTGTTTATTTTTGAGAGAGAGAAACAGAGCGTGAGCAGGGGAGGGACAGAGAGAGAGGGAGACACAGGATCCAAAGAACACTCCAGGCTCTGAGGTGTCAGCACGGAGCTGGATGCAGGCTCCAACTCACTGACCGTGAGATCATGACCTGAGCCGAATCGGAGGCTCAACTGACTGAGCCACCCAGGCGCCCCACCATTATTTATGTTTATATGTAAAATTAAGTTAAGCTCTAGGCTTGATGATTGTAAGCTAGGTTTTTGCATTGGCAGAGATGTACAGGACGTTTCAAGGCTCTGCCCAGTAAGGAACAGTTTTTTATTATGTGGAACTGTACTATCTCTTTTATTTCAAAACATCAAGCATCCCTGGCCTTGCCCACATAGCATTTCCCAATCATTCAGATAACCAGAAGCCACCCCCAGATATTTCCAAAACAATGCCTAGGGTATGGGGCAATGCCCATTGTAAGTCAGTGTTTTTGAGTCTCCTTGAGACAAAGTAGTGTAAGAGAAAACAGACTTGGAGTGTGAAACCTGAAATGCTTCTCAGTGGGTATCCCTTCTTTGTATTCTGAGGTCCCTATAGAGCCACTCTGTTTTAGCTCCCTTTCCCATCTTTTATTGCTGATCTGATGTTCTTTCTGTTTTTCCGGTGTGCAGCAACATACTAGATACTTGAGGATACAGAAGTGGTTTAAACATGATGGTGGAATAGTCACGTTTAAAGCTTTAGATAGTTCAGTATGGTTTTGGAGAGTAGCAGGTGGGTGACGGAGAATAATGAGGCTTCAGATTAGACAAGTAAGTCATAAGACAGATCAGAAGGAAGATAGAAGGCCTGGAATCTTCAGTTAGTGGGTTTTTTGAATAAAGAACTATACTCGGGTGTGCTTTGTATGCTAGGAATCTGTAGAATGGACTAGCGGGAGGAAGAACTGCAAGTCATTTGATGAAAGAACTGTTAATAATTATTGTGGAACTTTGTACAAGGTAGGTTTTTTTATCTGAGGAAAAACGATATGTTCAGACAGATTATAAAATTTGAGATGCAGGTATGACATCCACAAATAAATCAACACAAGACTCTTAGAAATAAAGACAAGATGGAGCGCCTGGGTGGTTCAGTTGGTTGAGCATCCAACTTCGGCCCAGGTCATGATCTTGCGGCTGGTGAGTTCAAGCCCCGCATTGGGCTCTGTGCTGACAGCTCAGAGCCTGGAGCCTGCTTCACATTCTGTGTCTCCCTCTCTCTGCCCCTCCCCTGCTCATGCTCTGTCTCTCTCTGTTTCTCAAAAAATAAAACGTTAAAAAAAAAAAAAAAAGGAATAAAGACAAGAAATCTGCAAAAATAGAGGTGACAGTTCAAGTTAGATTATACAAACACTAGGGGAAGAAGATAGTTTGAAAGAGTAGATGGTCAAGTAAACATCCTAGTAAACACCTATTGAAAATGCAAGAGGAAGATGTGAATTAAGAAATAGAGAAGTGAAGAAAGTCAAGATATGAGAGAAGATCATGATAAGGCAGAAAAGCAGATCGAATTTGCCCAAGACTTCCAAAAGGACTGGCCTTGCTTCTCCCTCTTCTACTTACTTAGAGAAGCTGCTTTTGTTCCCATTTCAGAAGAAAGACCACAGTCCTTTGAACTTTTAAATGCCAACTGTGAGGATCCCCAATAGTAGATAAAGTAACAATACAGGGGAAAAGAACAAAATGTCCAGAAGTCCTAAGTGAGTAATGCAGGTTTTGTTTTGTTTTGTTTTTTTAACTTAAAAGATACATGGATACTTGCACATATAATTAGCATGAGGTTCATCTGCATTTCAGAAGAAAAATCTAGGTTTACATTTAGGTATCCCTAACAGAGAACAGCTTCCTTAGTTATTTGAATATAGTAACTAGGGCAGGAACTCTGAATATTTGGGTAAATGGGAGGGCTTCAAAAGGAGTTAGGGGAAATTGTTTAGAGACTGAAGATACTGAAGAATATATGTAGCAACAGAGTAAAGAGACACTTTCCCAAAATGTTGACGCTCTTTTCTTTCCCTGTCTCACCACACAACCTGCTACCTAAGTTCTTCTGCCTTGCATTGGTACTCGACTCAAATAGCATCTGTGTTGGTGGTTAGAGGATCCAGGTAGCTGGAGGGGTCTAAGATGGTATAGAGAAAAGAAGTTCGGCATTCTAAGGCCAGCCTGAAAAGAAAGTGTTACTAATTACTTGATTGGGGTGAGGTTTATTCTTTCACCTTCACCATGTAAATCATGCATATTGATTGACTGATTAAAAGCAATCTTGTTTTTTAAGTTTATTTATTTAGAGAGACAGAAAGTGCCAGCGGGAGAGGGACAGAGAGAGAGAATCCCAAACAGGCTCCACGCTGTCAGTGCAGGGCCTGATGTGGGTCTCGAACCCACATACTATGAGATCATGACCTGATCCAAAGTCAGGTCGGATGTTTAACTGACTGAGCCACCCAGGTGCCCAGTTGTGCACATTTAAATTGGGAAATGTGTGTACGCACAATTTATGTGTAATTATATCTTCACTGCTTACATAGGTTATAACGTGCAAAGTTTGTACATCCGTTGAAAGTTGTGCATATCAAAATCAACAAATTGCTTGACACACAGTGCTGACATTTCTCATATTCATTATCATACAGTGCTCTTATATGACTTGTGAACTGATTTTTGACCATGAACTAAATACAGAGAGTCGGCCAACAAGGAAAGTAAAATAAGGGTGAGGCTGACTGTCCATCTGCCATTAACATAATGCCTAGGCCTACCAGTTTATCGGCATACTTGCAGATTCTCTTTTCTCTTACTTTTAATGTTGGATTTTTGTTTCATCATGTTCCATGTCTGCTAATGGCATCTTCATCATTATTACTGAGATTTAGGTTTTTCCAAATAATGGTTTGAAATGTCAGATAATTGTAGGTAAAGCTCCACTGGGTGGAATAGGGAGCAATCCACTCTGGCTGTGACTTTACCAGCTGTCACCAGTACAGATGAGCAGGATGGTGATTGGCACCAACCCTCTCCCCTACGTCTTCGTGGGTGTCCTAAGAAAATCTGAGGCTTGTACTTATTTACTTGTGATGTAAGCCCAGTATGCCTAAAACAAGACACTAACTCTTACAACATTTCTTATTTCAAAATAACTGTTAAAAAGATGAGCTATTTTAGGAGTGCCTGAGTGGTTCAGTCAGTTAAGCATCACAATTTCAGCTCAGGTCATGATCTCGCAGACTGTGAGTTCGAGCCCCGCATCGGACTCTGTGCTGACAGCTCAGAACCTGGAGCCGGCTTCAGATTCTGTATCTCCCTCTCTGTCTGCCCCTCCCCCACTCACGCCCTGTCTCTGTCCCTCTCAAAAACTGAATAAGACATTTAAAAAATTAAAAAAAACAAAACTGTTTCAAAAGCTATGGGTATAAACTGGCTACTTGAAGCATTTAGCAGTTTTAACTCATTCCCTCCTTTCCACTTCCACTTAGTTTCATCCACTTGAAAAACACTAGCAGGAAACAAGTGGGAAAAGAATGAGTTTAAGGATTTCAGGTAGGCAGATTTTTTTTTTTTAATATATACTCCTGTAGGTATAGTTCAGGATTCTGTAACTTATTTGTTCATGTATAAGGTGAATGCAGTGCTGCATTTAACTAGATATATGCCAAAGCTTTTTAACAAATCTGCAGCTTTCCTCAGAAATACTTGTTTTCCTTGCTTCTCAAAGAATGCTGTTTTAAGAAACGCTAAAATCTGTAACAACACAGTGGGGAGGAGAAAAGCATTATAATTGTCTCATACTTTTTATTTTGTATTTTTAAATTATCTTTTAACTTTATTATCTTTACAAACAAGGGAATGGTGGTTTTTAAATTAATGTTTTTTAAAGTTCTTAAAATGTTGCTTTTTTTTTTTTTTTTTTTTTTTTGCTATCAGCCCTGAAAATTTACTTTAAAAGTAAAGAGATAGTGGTTGTCAAACGCAAGCCCCACTCAACTCCAAACCAAGAAGTCATTTTACCTCTTTGGACTTGGTTTTTCTTCTATAAACTGGGAGGCCAGCTCCACCAGTCTATGAGTATATGTGCCTTGTGTGGGAGAGGGGCTGGGAAAAGGAGAATGAAAAACAAAGATGAAAAAGCAGACAAAATAAGGAGAGAAGCAAAGCAAAAATAGTTTTAGGTTAGAAGCTACAAAAGGAGGGGTGAAAAGCTAACTTACATCGTTACATAAGTGAAAGTGGGAAGTAGACCCACTGAAAATATCACAAAGTACAAATTTCTAGTAAGAGGAAGGGAGAGGAAAGGGACCATTATCCGAGTGTTGTAACACAGAGAGTGGGCAAGCTGAACACCACCTGGGGCCTAATGTATGACATTTGTATGTGAAAATTTTGAGTCTTCTATAATGTATTGCCTTGCAGGGGGGACTTTGTCTCATTCTACTCTTACATCTTCTTTGGCATTAAGTGTAAATTTCCACCCTGAGGAAAATCTCAGAGTAAAAAACAGTGGCTTTTTTGTACCATTAACATAACAGTGATTAGTTGGTACTTCAGATGTTGCTATAGTTCAGCTTTTCATTTTTCTATCTATAGATGGAGATAAGGTTCAGACTTGTTTACACAGAACTTCTTTCCTAACTCTTCTAAAATGTAATAGATTTCATTTACTCACAGCATTTTTCTTGGTCTGTTCCCTGATAATTTTCATTTTAAATTCAGGTCATAGTTGCACAAAAGTAAAGTCTGTATCTTCTTTAGTTTTTGACTTTTTTTTTTTTTAATATTTTATCTGCCACCATTCTGTATCTTAACTCTGCTATCTCTGTTTTAGTTGTACCTGTTTAACTCTTTTAACTGTGCCTTCTATAATTCCATCTCAGTATTTAAATTTGTTGTTAAAATAAACTTCTGGCTTTTCTGTAGCTACATGGAAATCAGTGTCCCAGTTTTAGCAATAGAATCACCAGAGTATATATTAAAATTTTTAATTTTGTATTTTAAAGCAAGGGATGTTTAAAACATAAATACTTTATTTTCCTTCTATGGTATCTTGTGCAGTCTGTTCATGACCAGTATTGTTGATAGACTTCTATTGTATTTTAGATTTGTTTCACTTCTGGCAGTGTTGAGGAGCAGACAGCATTTTGCCCTTTTTCCTTCATGGTCTTTGGTTTAGGTTTAATACTGCAGTTTAGGAAGAGAATAAAAATCGTAGGTAAAAGGTAAAAATACTATTCTTATCTATTGAGTTTCTGCTAATTTTGGGGGGAATCAAATGAATATGGCATGTTTTCTTGCCCTCACGGAGCTTGTGTTCTAATTTGAAAAGAGAAGCAAAATAACTAATTATGAGGATATATGGTGTAGTAATGATAAAGTATAGGGAAGAGATTCCACTCCCGCCACTTGCCTGCCACTGTGCTTACACAATTTAGATGAACCTTATTTCACCTTTTACGACTCTGAATTACAGTAAGAACACCAGTCAGAAAAATATAAGTACTTTGTCCCCAGGTGCTGTGGCCCAGAACAGTATTCTCAAACTCTGATGAACATCCAGCCTTTTTTTTTTTTTTTTTTTTTTTTTTTACTTTGGACTTTCCATTATGTTGCAGACTGATAGTTTCGTAAAATACAAGTAATAATTGAATTACTAGAAAGGTGAAATTTAAAAAAGATGTGTAAGGGGCACCTGAATGGCTCAGTCAGTTGAGCATCGGGCTCTTGATTTTGACTCAGGTCATGATCCCAGGATCCTGGGCTTGAGCCCCATGTTGGGCTCCACGCTGAGCAGAGCACGGTGCCTGCTTGAGATTCTCTTTTTCTCTCCTTCTGCCCTTCTCCCCCAGTCACAAGCTCTCTCTCTCTCTAAAATAAAAATTAAAAACAAAAAATTTTTTAAAAAGACATATAAAGTACAAGCCTAATTTGTTATAAGTTTCCTAAATACTCCGAATTTCTGTACTATCTTGTCACAAACTGGTAAACAGTTTGCACACCCGTACTGGGTGTCTTTTGATTGGCACTGATCATTGGCTTCTCTTGAAGCCCCCAGGGAATCCTGTTTATATCCTGATCTGACTCTCCCTGCTCAGAAAACAGAGCTTTGCAACCTTACCGCAGTGATTATATATATGAATAGCAGGCTGGGAAGCAGATAATCTGTCTAAAGTATCCATTTGCACTAGAAGGTTCTAAATTAAGCAACATCTTATTGCTAACCTAGAAACCATGGTGGATCAGGAGTAATTTATCTAATTACAAAAGCATGCGTTCAGTACATACACCATACCTTAGGTTTTTATACTTTTACTGTATGTACACTGAAGGTCTCAGCAATTATAATAAACAAAAATATGAGGGTAGTATGTCTTACTAGAGTAGGAATTCCATATATTTTGTATTTGTTTCTGTGTAATAATTGCCAAGAAGTGTGTGCACCTCATATTCATTTAATTGTGAATGAGTGGAGTATGTTTGCATGTAGTGTTAGTACAATGTGACTAAGAATCTAAGGCATTGGCTTCACAATTCCATACGCACTTCATCACTGTGTTACTTTGGTAAGTTATTTGATTTATATAAGCCTGTTCTATGTTTGTAAGGTGAAGAAAATTATAATAGTTATTCTTTCAAGTTTTTCTAGACTTCAAATGAAAAACTGCATGTAAAGCCTTTAGCAAAGTGCCTAGCATATAGTAGATGCTTTAAAAACATTAGTTTTTGCTTTCACTCCTTGATGGATAATGTTGTACTGTACTATATTTATAAAGGGCATCAGCAAATACATGGCAGTTTTAATGCAAACTATCCTAAATTGCTCAATCTTATGTATTTACTTAAGATGAATTTATGCCTTATTATACAGAAATACTTATTATACAGAAATAAGTAAGCATTATATATCATTACCACTATGTTTGGAGACCCATCATGTGCAGTTGGAGTCCCAAGAAAGAGAGTAGAAAGAAAATATAGAAGAAAAAATATTTATAGAAATAAATGACCATAGATTTTCTAAAATGAATCCAACAAAGTCAGTGAACCCTAAGTAAAATAAATACAAAGAAAACCATACCTGAGAACATTTTGGTCAAACCAGTGAAGTTCAGTGATGGAAGGGAAAATCTTGAGAGAGTGGTCTTGGGAAATAATACATTGTACAAGGTATAATGTGCTTTGAAGGTAACAGTGCTTTGAAGGATAGTTGACTTCTCATTTTTTGAAAAAGTAGTGGCAAAAAGATAATGAAATTCACATATTCAAAGCACTGAAAGGGAAAAGGAAGAAAAAGCAAGGAAAAAAACCCTGTCAGTGTAGAATTCTGTATAGAGCAAAACTATCCTTCAAAAAATGAAGGTAAAATAAAGGACATTTTCAGGCAGGTTAGCTCACTGCTAGCAAATCTGCTCTAAAGAGCTAAAGAACAGCAGAAAGAAACTTTCTTTGGCCTGAAGGAAAATGATACCAGATGGCAGCTTGGATTTCCAGGAAGGAATGAAGTACACTGGACATAATATGTAAATAAATATATTTAAAAGACTATATATTTTTTCTTTTCCTTCATTTCTTTAAAAGATCTATGCCTATTTAAGTAAAAAATTATTATAACTATATATACATATTTGGTAAACCCAAAAGAAGGCAGATAATGGGAAGAGAGGAAAGTAAAAACAGGTGGGAGTAATATAAAACAATTTAGCAAATTTTAGGCCTAAATACAGCTATATCAATACATACTGTAAATGTAAATGGACTAACACTCTAAAAGTAGAGACTGTCAAACTATGTAAAAAAGCAAGCTATAATTTTATACTGTTTACAAGAGACACTTTTTAAGTACAGAAACATATTTTGAAAATGAAAGGACAGAAAAAATACTGAATGCCAATACTAAATAAACAAAATTCCTAGTGAAATATTAATATTAGACAAAGCAAACTTTAAGAAGATGTGTTAGTAGAGGTAAAATGGGACATTTTATAACAAAGGGTTCAGTTCATCAACAAGGTATTATAGTTATAGATGTGTACATACTAAGTTGTAATCTACATAAAACAAACATTAATAGAAATAGAAATATAGAAAAATTCATAGTCACGGTTTCAGATGTTAACACCCCCAGTTATCATTAGAATGAGTAGTTTAAAAACAGTAAAATTAATAAAGACTGGCCAAATATTGGTTAGAATGTAGAAAAAATAAGAGCTTTCATACATTGCTTGGTGAAAATGATAAATGTTATAACCACTTTGGAAAAGATTTGGCATATTTTTATGAAGTTAAATATACACCTACCCTTTTACCCAGCAATTCCTCCTTGGTATTTATCCAAGAGAAATGAAAACTTATGTCCAGAAAAAGACTTGTTCAAGAGAGCTCATAGGAACTTTATTCATAATAGCCCAAAGCTGGAAAGATCCCAGATGCCTACCAACCTGTGAATTGATCTCAGCTGTTACTGAGATGTAAAAAGGTACTGCCGATATACCCTGCAACACGGATGGATCTTAAAGAGATTATGCTGAGCAAAAGAAGACTCAAAAGAATGCAAGCTGTGATTCCTTTCGTATAAAGTACAATATACAAATTTATTCTAGTGAAAAAGTTAGGGTTTGTGTCTGTGTATGTGTGTGCAAGGGCAAATTGATCTGGAGAGAGATATAAAGGAAACTTCTGGGGAACTAGAAGTATTCTATTTTGATAGGAGTATGTTTTATATAGGTATATCTATTTGTCAAAACTCATATACAAGATTTATGCATCTCAAGGTGTATCACTGTTACTGCAAAAAAAAGTTAAATATTGAACTATCATTTATAGGTTTGGTTTTTCTTAATGGTATTAGGTTGGCAATTCCAAAATTGCTTATTCTGTAATCTAGGATGGAGCATAGGAGTAGAAATACATTGAGAGAGCCAGTTTTCTCACTTCTGGGGAAAGAAGTTACAATAGGATGGGAGAAGACCAGATTGTGTTATGCTGTTGGGTTGGAATTGGAGATGTCCATATTATTTGTGCTTATTAAATATATTAGATAAATAGAGCAAAATGGATACATATAGTATAGTAATTGTGTAGTAGTATAGGTAGTATATATACTATAAATGTATGTATAATATATGTATTTGTGTGTATACATATATCATACATACATAGATATGTGCATGCACATAAAATATAGTTCTTATAAGGGACCTAGAAGCAATGATGCACCAATAGCAATGAGAGTACCCCAGTGTCTGATTTGGGGTTCTAAATACTGTTCATCTATAAAAGGAACCAGGACTCTTATAGAAAGGCTGAATCTAGGACTGGGTCAGGGAAGACACTAGATGAAGCTGGCCCTTTGTCTTGTGCTAGAAAATAAAATGTTTATATGATCTTGGGGACATGTCAAAAGGATCCAGAAACCAACTGGAAAGAGTTTCCACTGTCCATGCTGGGGACAATTTGAGAATCAAAATGAGAATGATATTAATGATAACTCAATGAATAAAATAAGAATCAATGGGTCTGTACTGAAACATACAATGAAATACATGAATGAATGAATGAATGAATGAATGAATGATGGAAAAACAGAGAAGGCCTTTTACAGTAGAATTCTAATAAATGTAGAAAAATGATAAAGGTAGAAATAATCGTGTTTAAAACGAATGGGTGGGAAGTTTGATGAAGAGTGAGGTATTTCTATTAGTTTCTAAATGTCTCCTCTCAAACTGCATACTAATTTTAAAGGAGAAAATAGTCTCAATGGAGAAACCTGTGTGACATCACTTTAACCAAGTTATCAAATCTAACACAACCAGTATTGGAACCAACCAATACCATATGCCTTCTAATAAGATAAAGTGAAAAAGACAAACATCACTTCAGTGCTAATCCTGCTAAAAATGCATAACCTGAACCTAATCATAAGGAGATATCAGACAAATCCTAATAAATACATGCTTTACAACTTAGGCTGTTTTGTTTTGTTTTGTTTTGTTTTTTAATGTTGAGGTTGAGAAGCAAACACTAACAAAGGCTGGCGGTTCCAGATTAAAGACTAAAAAGACATGACAACTAAATAATGCAAGCTTCTTAAATGATATAAACCCAGAAGAGGAATAACTACTGGGGGCATTAATAAAATTGACAGAATTTGTTGGAACTGTGGATCAGAGAATATTCTTACATAAGTGTTAAATGTCCTGATTTTAATAACCATTGTGCATAAGATTGTCCTTGATCTTAGAAAATGCACAATGGAAGGGTAAGGGGCACAGTGACTTCTGACTTACTCCTAAATGGTACAGAAAAAAAATGCATATATATAAATAAGCATTTTGCATATTGATATATGCATAAATATGTGTATATTAATGGATTGATAAAATGTAAACAATTGGGGCATCTAAATGAAAAGTATTAGAGTGTCTTGTAAAACTTTCTTCTAAGCTTCGTGAAGTTGTATAAAAAATTATTTCACAAAGCTGTGTGTGTGTGTGTCTCTCTCTCTCTCTCTCTCTCTATATATATATATATATATATATGTATTTTAAGATAATTTTGGTTCTTTCTTACCCCAGTGGATTAAGTATTAAACAGTTAATAATCATACCTTCTTTGAAAATCTTTTGGCTAATTTGAATGTACATTCCAAATATTATAAAACTAGGATAGTTAAATTTAAGTATTTGTGTATTATAGT
Organism: Panthera uncia; assembly: GCF_023721935.1. Lineage (NCBI taxonomy): Eukaryota > Metazoa > Chordata > Mammalia > Carnivora > Felidae > Panthera > Panthera uncia. Next base: position 96,513,089 of record NW_026057580.1, read on the forward strand.
TTTGTATATTTATTTATTAAGTACATGTAAATTTAAATGTTTATGTATTATGGGTATGATTTTTTGGTACAGTTTTATAAAATTCTAGTTGTTTTGAAAAATATAAGTAGGGGCGCCTGGGTGGCTCAGTCAGTTGAGCCTCCAAAATTTTGGCTCAGGTCATGGTCTCACGGCTTGTGAGTGCAAGCCCCTCATGGGGCTCTGTGCTGACAGCTCAGAGCCTGGAGCCTGCTTCGGATCTGTGTCTCCCTCTCTCTCCATCCCTCCCCCACTTGTGCTCTGTCTCTCTCTGCTTCAAAAATAAATACACATTAAAAAAAAAGGAAAATCTAAAAGTATAAAAATGTTAAATAAATCTTAATTAATAATACATGTAATTGTGTACATGTAATTTGTGATTATAAATACTTCAGTGTTTGAGTCATTGTGGTAATAAATTTGTTGAATGTGTGTTTTTCAAGCATTTCTCATTGTATTTTGTCCAGTGTTCCTGGGAATTTAATAGAGCCCTTGTTTCTATACTATATTTGGGAGCATCAAGGGGCTAAGTATAAATATATTATCTGTGGTATTGCCACAGAGTTAGAGATTATTCCTCTCCTTCGTATCATTAAGTGCTTTGAAATGTTATGAAAGCTATGGATTCTCTCCCATGCATTTGTGCATCACATTTTTGCATATAATTCTGCAAGTTTCACAGACACCCTCTACCCTAACCACTGACCCTTCTTTGCAAGCCTAAGTCAAACTGTATACTCGAATGTAATATTCACATTTATTCCTTAGTGAAAAATGTTTTATTCCAGTTTAGTGTTTTTCGTAGTATAGTTCCAAGACAGCCACCTTCAGAATCATTTGGGGTATTTGATTTTAAAAAAACACGTATTTCAGAATCTAGTATCCTTCCATTCATCAAATATTTATTAAGCTCTACTATATATCAAACATGGTTCTAGGCACAAGTAATGCAGCAGTGAATAAAATCCCTGTCCTCGTGGGAATCACATTTCTCTGGTGGAGACAGACAATGAAAAAAATGAATAAATAAAATACATAGTATGTCAGATGGCAAGTGCCATGGAGAAACTCAAGGTAGAGATAGGAAGGTCTATTTAAAACAGGTGGTTGGGGATGGCCTCACATTTAGCAACATTTAACAATGCCTTGAAAGATAAAGGGAATGAAATACAGAGATGTTCAGAAAGAGGCAAGAGAAAGTACAAACCTTTTGAAATAGTAAAGGAGGTCTGTTCAAGTTCAGGTAGTAGCAGTGAAGACTGGCTGAATCTGGAGTGAGAGAGATTAATGGGAGGTGAGGCTGGGGAAGGAGGAGTTCAGTGAGAATTGATAGGATTTAAGTGCTATTTTTAAAGTATTTCTATCACTCTAATGGTCAAGTGTGGAAGTAGGGAGACCCATTAGTTCATTACTAAATAATCAAAACCAGAAGTAGTACTGTCTCAGACCAGAATTTGCAGTAGTAGATGCTGAGAAGTGGCTGGACTCTGGATATATTTTGAACAGAGAGCTAACAGACTCTAAAAGATTCGTTGGTAGATTGTAAGAGAAATTGAGGACTAAAAATGACTCCAGTGGTTTGGGCTTGAACAACTGCAGGAATGGAGTTGCCATTTACTGCATATGGAGGAGCAAATTTAGTAGGAAAAGATCAGAAGTTGGTGTTGAACTTTGAATGTTTTCAACTCTCTGCCATACAAGTGAAATGTGTGGTGAATATAAGTCCTGACTTTCACAAGACGGAACTGAGCAGAAGATACGAATTTGGGAGTTGGCCGCCTAAGGTGGTACTTAAAGCCGTAAGAGTAGATGAGATCCTTCAGGTAAAGTGTCAGAAGAGAAGATGAGAAGTCCAAGCAAGAACTGAAGCCTCTGGCCTTCCCCACCCTGGAGCTAGAATCAGGAGCACCCTGCCAGGCAAAGAAAACCAGATGACCTTGATAACCCAGAAACCAAGTGAAAGGAGGTTGCAAAGAGGAGGAAGTGCTCAACTTTTCACTCTGATGGAGTCAAGTAAGATGACCTCTAAACTCTGGATTTTGCAAGAGAGAAGTATCTGTAACCTAGACAAAAGCAAGAACTTGACTGGGTGGGCTCAAGACCAAAATCCAAGAGGAAGAATTGGAGCATTCTTTTTCAAAGTGGCTTTTTGGAATTGGAGCATTCTTTTTCAAAGTGGCTTTTTGGTATGCTAATAGAGAATGTTTTCATAAGATTTCCCGTAGTTTAGGCTAAGAAGTTTTGTTACTGTATTTTCATGGGATTCTTAAATGCACCAGGTTTGAGAACCTCTGCTGTAGCCTGTGCTTGGTATTTGCTAACCATTCTTCAGTGTAACAAGCGCAAATGATTTAAAAATTAAATGGAAATTCTACTTACCACTGCTGACTCTAGTGGCCCAAATTTGCAGTTGTCCATGATTCTCATCAATCCTGTAACAAAACAGGAACTTAAAGGCCAAGGACAAAAGTAAAAGTTCTTTTTGTAATTCCTGTTTCCCAGAAAGGATGTCTAATTAGCCAAAAAGAGTTAAAAGATGTCAAAAATATTGGCATCTTGAAAATTTCCTCTTAAAACATTGTTTTATATCTAGCATCCTTTATTTTAAAGAAAATAAAATTAAAAAGCAAATTCGTTTTAACAATTGCCAAAATTTTCTGTATTATATATTATAAGCTCCAGGTTGCAGGGGTGTTTTGAAAACAGTGCGGAATAAAAAACAAACTGTTGTATGGATTTATCTGCTCTGGGGAAATGTTTTTTTAATGTATATACTAAAATGAAGCCATCTTAGGTTAGCGTAACATTTTTAAACTTCACATACTAATGAAGGAACCCAATGTGGTTTAAATATTTACACTATTTGTACTATGATATTAGGAATGAAGGAACCTCCTGAGGTTAACACCATACAACTTAACCCAACTCAGTCTTTAGCATTAAATTATTTCATGCCAAGAATAATCTGTCCTATTCTTAAAGCTGAAGAAGGCAAATTAAACTTTCTTAAGCAATTTATTCATTTTCTTTCAAAGGGGTCCTCTTTATATATACCAAAGTACAATCTATTTAACATGCATTAAGTAGCTGACCTTTTTTTTTTTTTTTTTTTTTTTTTAACGTTTATTTTTGAGACAGAGAGAAACAGAGCATGAACGGGGGAGGGTCAGAAAGAGGGAGACACAGAATCTGAAACAGGCTCCAGGCTCTGAGCTATCAGCACAGAGCCCGACGCGGGGCTCGAACTCACGGACCCGTGAGATCATGACCTGAGCCGAAGTCGGCTGCTTAACCGACTGAGCCACCCAGGCGCCCCTGGTAGCTGACCTTTTAAAGCTAGTGTTCCCTTATTTCATATATTCCTAAGTTGCAAAGTGCACTGTGCTAATTATAGCTTATTAAGGCAGCCCTGAATCGAGTGGTTGGCTTCACTGCAAAATAGTGTGACCTTGGGTAAACCATTTACTTTTGTATTGCCATTTCCTCATATTTATAATAACGGGATTGCAGAATCCTAAGAGAGAAAGGCGAAGGAAATATTACAGACTTTGGGTAGTACAAGTGCCACGTGTAGTAATGGAAGTTATTGCCCAGCTTTCACTTTGGATTCCAAAGTTCACACCTACTTTGTTCATCGTTATCCCCAGCACTCAGCATAGTGCCTGACTTGAATAAATGATAAATTATGTGTTGACTTGCTGGTATTCAGGGAGCCCGATAAGGTAGTAAACATTTGAACTGAGCCTAAGGAGACTTTTGTCAGAAGAGGAAACCATCTTAGATAGGGAGACTAGCATGAGAAAACACTGTAGGTGAGCCAGTCCTATCTGGACTCTGACCTTTTGTGTGATGAAAATGAGAACCAAACAGAAGAGAAACAGAGACTTTTTTCTCTAGAGTAACTGTGAAGAAATGAAAACTTTAAATGTGGATGCTTCTTTTGAAGAGCTTCTTTGTGAAGTAGAATAAATTATAATCATACCTGGAAGAAAATGGAAACCCTGTACAAAAGACTTTTTAGTAGAATATATGAGGATTGTTTGATAAGAAAAGGGAAATTAAATATGGTACGAATTCAGTAATCTGGGAGTTAACTTTTTTTTTAGGTATCTATATACTTATCTGTAGTAGTATCTAGATCATTTTGCATAAAAAACTAAGTATCTGTGCTGTGTGCAGTATTTCTATTTATTGGCGACTCAGTGGATCTTTGCAAAAGGCAAATTATAATTGTTTCCAACATAATGAAACCGCATACAAGTCGCCTGGAGATCTTGTTACGGTGCGGATTCTAATTCAGTAGGTCTGGGAGGTGCTTAAAGATTCTGCATTTCTAACAAGCTCCAGTCATGATTATCATAAAGGTCAGTTGGAATATAAACTAAAAATTACTAACCCATCCAAAATTCTAAAAGGTTTCACATTTATAAATTTTTGTCTTAATTTTATAGTGTGTAAGCATCAATTTGAAGGCAGGAAGGAAGAGGAGGCAACTCGTAGGTTCTTTATTGATATTTTCAGTTCTTATAACAACCCCATGAGGTGTATTACTTTTCCCCTTTTTGGAATTGAGGTAACTGAGATTCGGAGGTGGTCAAAAAGTTAAAAGGTCAGATTTGCCTAGCTGTCTGTCTAGTGTCTGTTTTAACAACTGCATCATCTTATTTTTCTTTTTGTTTTCGTAAACGTGTTTTCATAGATTTGTACGGATCAATTTTTTCTTCTTTGGTGGAAATAGTTGAATCTGTTGTTACTGTCTTTTACATTTAATTTTAGAATTCCATTTAGCTTAGTTCTCCCCTGTCCATTAGAGTTACAAGTTTTGCTGGAAGGACACTCCCATATTTTCATTGCAGACCTTTTCTAAAATTAGAAAATCAAAAAAGGGAACTAGGCATGTGTTTTGAGGAAGATAGCTTTTTATGGTCTGTCAAGCACCAGACAGCTGGTAGGATCCAGTGGGGAAAGGGGATTCTTTGCCATATTCTTGCAGAGATACAACATGCAAAAATGGGTTTTATCTGAGAAATACCGTGTAGGTTATCACAAATGTATATTTTCATTTGACTTATTTACTGCAGTCTAATACTAAAATATTCCTTCTAGAATGTGAAACACAGAAAGTATGCAAGGTGGAAGGCAACATATATCCATAACTGTTTAAAGAATGGAGAGACTCCTCAAGCAGGGCCTGTTGGAATTGAAGAAGATAATGGTATGTATTTATTTATCTAAGCAAAATGACTTAGCAGAATCATAATTGTTCCAAATATTATTACTCAAAGTTTTTGGAAGAAACTGTACACTTTTGTTTGTCGCGTTAGTTCTAAAATCTGTGAAAGTTAAGTGTGAAATCATAAATCTAGGGACAGTGAGAGATTAGGGCCAAACTGCTCTAATGTCTGTGTCAACAAAATGGCCTGCCTCTCTCCTACCTATAATCAGATTTTATTCCAACATAGAACAGGTAATCCATTTATAATTCATAAAATATTTCCAAACCACAAAGACACTGTTATTTTTTACATTATCTGTTTGAGGTAGATTTTTTTGGCAGAGGGGAAGATAGTACATTCACATGGTTCAAAAGTTATAGAGGATATAAAATATATGAAATGAGTTTCTCATTTCCACCACATCCCTCATTTGCCCAGATTCTACTAAAACCCAAATAAACATTATTTTCAGTTTTTTGTGTACCTTTCCATATGATTTTTTATGAATTTACAAGTATATAGGAATATATATCCTCTTTTTTTTTTAAGGTTTTTATTTATTTTTGAGAGAAAGAGCGGGGGAGGAGCAGAGAGGAAGACAGAAAATCTGAAGCAGAGCCCATATCACCTGATTTCAAAAGTCTTATGCTAAGTGAAAGAAGCCAAACACAAAAGGCTAAATACTATATGATTGTATTGATATAACATCCCAGAGAAGGCAGTGCTCTGGGGACAGAAATCAAATAAGTGAGTACCTAGAGTGAGGGAGTGGATTTACTACAAAGGAACACGGGAAAGGTTTGGAGATGATGGGATGTAGTGGTTGTACAGTATATAAGTTCGTCAAAACTGTATACCCAAAAAGTAAGAATTTTACTGTATATAAATTATATATCACTAAACCTGCCTTTTGAAGACCAAAGGGGTTGGGGGGAGACAAAGAAAACCTTTGTGTTCTATTTATTTAGTATTCAGAAGACTGTTTAGAGTGTTATAATGCCACTTGGTGAGAAAGGTACACTGTGGTTTTGTATATGAATACTCTGTGTAAATGATTTTGTAGTCCACATCTTAGAGATGCAAGCTTTCATGCATTTCATGCTTTCATTTCAGGTTAATTTCTTGCTATCTATTCCTGAAACGCTCTTCATGATATGCCCTTAATCTAATGTTTTGTTTTGTTTTGTTTTGTTTTTAGTGTTTTTTAATGTTTGTTTATTTTTGAGAGAGAGATAGAGCACAAGCAGGGGAGGGGCAGAGAGAGAGGGAGACACAGAATCTGAAGCAGACCCCAGGCTCTGACCTGTCAGCACAGAGCCAGACGTGGGGCTCGAACCCACAAACCGTGAGATCATGACCTGAGCCAAAGTCGGACACTCAACCGACTGAGCCACCCTGGCACCCCCCTTATCTAATGTTTTAAATAGTCTTTTACACATAGAATTCTTCTTGTAATTATTTTATGTAATAAATACCTTGCATTCATATAGTGCCTTAAAACTTACAGATTATTTTCACATTTCTGAAGCCCTCAGAAATCCCTTAGGAATTGTTACTACTATTTTACAAAGGAGGAAGTTGAGGGGCTTGGGCCTGCCTAAGGACTTAGAACCTCACAGAGGAGAACTAGAACTTGAGCCTTGGCCCACTTACTCGGAGTCCTGTGTTTTTTACATTCTTCCTTTCCTACTTTAATATCGACTGTAGTCCAGAATGTTCTATGTCAGGCCTACTGTTAACAAGCGTCCATGGGAAAATAGCCAGCATCCTCAGTACAAAGCAAGAGTAACCACAATGTGGCATCAACCTACTTTACCATTTCTCCCTCCTAAAATACTCATCTTTCTTTACTTATCTGAATCCTGTCTGTGATATTTTCTCCTTCATCTGAATTTCTGCAGAGCTATTTTGTTTATATATGTTTGTAAAGTCTTTATAAAATACATAGCATTTAATAAAGTATCTTCATAATTTATGTTAATTTTTATCATTTATGGGGCACTTGCTAGGTATTAGGCACTGTGCTAAGTATTTTATGTATATAATTTAGTTCTCAGAGTTTCTGAAGGTAGCTGCACATCCCTGTTCAAGCTCTAATAACTAGTTAATGAAACTCAGTATTGGAACCCAAATCTTTCTAATTCTGAAGTCTGTACTCTTGTTATACATTTAAGCAGATGCATTTTTTCCTTCAACCAGTTTGACATTAGATAACAAGACAATACATATTTGTCTTCCCCACTGAGTGTTACAAGAAAATTTCTACGTCAGCCAGTCAACATAACTGTTAATTTAACATTCTCTTGAGAGCATAGTACCAACATTATGAGGAACACTTCTGTGCTTTAGACATGATGTAGAGCCCTAAATTTGGAATGAACTCCCACTTCCCAGGATATACCTTTGTACTTAGATTTTTTAAATGTAATTTTCTTCATTCATTTTTGAAGAAAATTTTTTTAAATGTCATTTAAATTTGTTTTAATGTCATTTTTTAAAAGTCATTTATCAGCTAATGCTGAGTACCAGGGATAGTACGAGGGATAGATACCAGGGAGTACCAGAGATAAATAAGAGACATGGTCCTTTACTCAGGAGCTTACGAGCTCCTTAGAAGCTTAGCTCCTTTACTTAAGAGCTTACGTCCTCATGGGGAGCAATAGGTTTAATAAGCAGTTATAATAAATACATGATAGTAAGAGATTGTGCTTATTGAGTCTCCAAAGAGAAGTTGAATTAAGTCAGGTAAACAAAAAGGATGAAAAAAGCATCTTCCAAAGCAGCAGGGAGGCCAGTTGAGAACTGGCTGGACTGTAAGTATTGTTTGGGGGGAGGAGCATTTTGGGGAGTGAATTGAAGGATAATTCTGCATATTGTGAGATGAATTCAAGGGCTATTAATGACCTAAATTATAAATAAGAAAAGCCTGGGTGAGATATTGGCCATGAGGATAAACAGAAGGAAGTGTAATCAATAGAACGTAGAATACTTCAGTGACAGAGGAAATGGAAGATGATCCCTAAGTTTCCAGCCTTTCAAAGAAATGACTAATACAACATGAGCAGGTTTGGTGGGGAAAATTAAGAGAAGACACTGAGATAGTCATGTGATTACTACTTGGAGAAGTCGCAAGTGGCAGATCTTCTTCCAAAGATTGCAGGAGAAGGTTCTGGGCTAAAGGTAGAACTTTGGAGTTGTCAGCCTGAAAGCAAGAGATGAAACCAAAGTAAAATGTTGGATCACCCATGGAGAATGGATAGCTTAGGACCTAAGGCCAGAGATGGAAACTTTCTTCACGTTCAGTAATTACATTAAATTGGAAAACGAAGCTGAACCACTTCTATTATCTGATTACATTTAAGGTTCCTTTTACACATTATTTGTAGTAAGTTTACTCATGTTCTAGTTCTCATTACGTTCAAACATTTGGTTGGAGACACTTTACTTCTTGTATATGGTATACATATATTCTTAAATATACCATGAAAATATCTTTTTTGTTTTAAACATTTTATTTTTTCAGTACTATTTCAAATGTGTCATTTTAGGTACATCAAAATGCCTAACAAATAATCAGTGTTATTTTTTAGACATTCTTTCAGTATCAGTGACTTCTCTAATATTAACATTTTTAACTTTTGCCCTTGAAAGTATTACATTTTGATTATTATCATGATCACTTTTGTTCTGAAATGGTTTCTTTTAGGTTCTATAATACTACCTTAGTAGAATATTAGATCTATATAATTTTTGTTGTGTTTTCCAAAAGTTGGCTTAAGTGGAGCTTGTAATTTCTATTCGTTACTTTTATTCTGTTTTTGTGGAGCTTCTAGATAGTAGAAAATGATGAGTTACAGAATACCAGTAATAAATCCTCTAAAATATGAAGAGTTTTTTTCACTCTATGCTTTTTCAAAACAACTTAAAATGTAACCTGGTGGCATAATCAGTGTCAATGTCATAACCTCTAACAGTATATGCTCAGAAGTGGTTTATGGCTCTCTCTACCAGAGGATGTCCTTAAATTTGAATGTGTAAGAGAAAAGTCGTCTTTAAACTGTGATTTTCTCAATGTACCATTATATTCTCTAGTGTTCTTAAATTAACTCCTGACTTACATAAAAAGTATTACATTTAACAAAAGTCTAATTCTCTGGAATTTAATTTCTAGTAAAAACATTTAAAAAAAAAAGTAGATACCACACCTTAGTTAATTTAGAGTAAGAAAAAAGAGAAATATACTTACTCCTGAAAATAGTACTGTATGGAATTAAGCCCATAAAGAAGCCACATGCTTAGTACAAAAATAGCATTCTAGGGAAAAGGCTCAACTGAAGGGAATTCTGTTAACATTCAAACTCTAGGTTTTCATGTCCATTTGAATTCAGTATCTGCAAAATGGTATTACTTCTGACTGGTCATTATTAACCTATACTCCAGCAATAAAAACTAAAGAAGGTAATTACATATTTCATATTTCTAGTGATTTAAAATTACTCTCTTTCAACAAACCATAAGATACAGTTAACCTCAGCATTTTTTAGCCTCGATAAATATTTGCTCTTAAGACCTGTAGTTGAAGAATATGAGAGATATAAAATAAGTCAATACATTATGAATCTAAAATGTAATCTTAAAGTGTCCTAATCTAGTGTTAATGTCATAACTTTAACAGTATCTTCTCAGAAATGGCTTATGGCTCTACAAAAGGACATAATTTTACAAGTACACATTTTTTGAAGAATTTGAAAATAAATTGGAGATACACTCTTTTACTTCTAAATATTTCAAATATTAAGTTTGATCAGTTGATTCAGTAATCTCCTTGGTGGCGTTTTGTGTCCAAGATCCAGTCTAGGATCAACCCATTACATCTACTTTTCATGTCTTCTTAGTCCCTTTCACCTGGAATGGTTCTTTAGCCTTTGTAGGTGTTTCTTGGCCTGATGTTTTTGAAGAGCACAGGCTAGTTACTTATAGACTGTCCCTCATAATTAGATTACTATTATGCATTTTTAGCAGAAATACTCTAGAATGAGATTGTGTTCCTTACCTCCCATTGGAAGTGTATAATATTGTGACATATTGGTGAAATAATGGTGATATTAACTGATCACTCAGATAATGTGGTATCCTCTGGGTTATTATACTTTAAAATAATTTTCCCTTTGTTATTAATAAGTTGTTTGTGGAAGATACTTTGAGGCTATGTAAATACCCTATTTTTAATGGAATATTACCCCACCATCGTTAGCATCTACCGATGATTTTCTAACACCATTATTCCTTCTATATTAATAAGTTGGCATTATACTATAAGAGTGTTCCTATCTCTTTCATCTGTGTATTTACTCATTTAATTATTTATGTCAGTATGGGCTCATGAATTTATATTCAGTGATTATAATCCATTACTATCATCTCTTTTTATGTTGGTCAAAATTGTCCCAGATTCAGACAGTGGGAGTTTTTCAGTCTGGCTCCTGTGTCCTTTTTGTGTGTTTCTGTCGTTCTTGGTGGTATACACTTCCTCGCTTTCTGACACATCAGAATGCTACAAGTGCATCTAGTTCTTTTTTTGACCCAGCACTAGAATCAGCTTTTTCTTTAAAGAGCCCTTGGGGGCACCTGGGTGTCTCGATCAGTTGAGTGTCCGACTTCAGCTCAGGTCATGATCTCGCGGTCCGTGAGTTCGAGCCCCGCATCGGGCTCTGTGCTGACAGCTCAGAGCCTGGAGCCTGTTTCAGATTCTGTGTCTCCCTCCCCCGTTCATGCTCTGTCTCTCTCTGTCTCAAAAATAAATAAAAACATTAAAAAAAAAAAATTTAAAGAGCCCTTGGTCCTTTTTACTGGAGAATGGAAGCCAAGACCTGGGAACCTGGGCATGATAGGCACTAGGTGTCTGCATTGCTGCGGATATATCATTGCTTCTAGGCCTTCTCAGAACACAGCAAGGGAGACACACACACACACACACACACACACACACACACATTATTTTCATTCTTCAACACTAAGTATTCTAGCTTTCATTAGCTTCAGTTTAGTCATCCATTTACTCATGTCTGGAAAACAAATGATAGAGTCAGAATTGGTAATCTGTACCACTGTAAAAAAGCAAAGATAGAAATTAAAGTTAACCTGTTTACTTAGAGTAATTCAGTGACTCGGTGACTTTTGACACACATCCCTCTAAATAAATAATATTTCCATTACCTCTCAAAATTCCTCATACTCTTTCCCAGTCCATTCCTACCTTGAGAAGCAACTGATTTAGTTGTTTGTTTAATCAAAATTTAGTTTTACCTGACCTGGAGCATTGTGTAAATGGAGTCATACAATATTCTTTTGCACCCAGCTTCTTTCTCTCAGCATCACATCTGTGAGATTCATCTATGTCTTGTGTATGAGTAATCCATTCTTTTTTATGGCTGAGTAGTAGTTCACTTTGTGGATACAAATAATTTATTTATCAGTTCATCTGCTAATGAATATTTTAGCTGTTTCTAGTTTGAGGTTATGAAGAATTAAGCTTCTTGACACTTAAATACATGACATTTAAATGCAAATACATGTGGTTTTTGACATACTTCACATTATATGTGAACACATGGCATGTGTTCCATTGCTCTGGGTCAATAGCTGGAGCAGAATTGCTAGGTTATATATGTTTAATTTTTAAGGAATTCCCAAACTATTTTTAAAGTCATTGTACCATTTACACTTTCATCAGCCATGTATTAGAGTTTCTGTAATTCTATGTCATTGCTAACACTTGGTATTGTTAGCATTTTTAAATTTAGCCATTCTGACCCATGTAAAGTGACTCTTCATTGTGATTTAACTTGCATTTTCCCAATGACTAAATGTTATTGAACTCTGTTAAATGTACTTATTAGCTTTTCCTATATCTTTATTGGTGAAGCATCTGTTTAAATCTTTTGCCTATTCTTTTTTGTTGTGGTAAGATATACATAACATAAAATTTACCATTTAGTTATTTAATTGTGTGGTTCAGTGGCATTAAATACATTCATCTTGTTCAGTTTATCATCACCATGTATCTCCAAAACATTTTTCATCTTCTTAAATTGAAACTCTGTACCCATTAAACTGTAAGTCCCCTTTCCACTGTGGAATCCCCAGCCCCAGGTCACCACCATTCTGTCTTCTGTATCTGTGGATTTGACTACTCTAGGTACCTCATACATGTGGAATCATACAGTCTCTGACCTTTTGTGACTGGTTTCTTTCATTTATTGTAATGTATTCAAGGTTCATCCTTTTTTTTTTTTTTAACGTTTAATATTTTGAGAGAGAGAGAGACAGAGTGTGAGTAGGGGGCAGGGGGGACAGAGGGAGAGGGAGACACAGAATCCAAAGCAGGCTCCAGGCTCCACACTTGTCAACACACAGCCCGACATGGGGCTTGAACTCATGAACCGTGAAGATCATGACCTGAGCTGAAGTTGGACGTTTAACTGACTGAGCCATCCAGGCACCCCAAGGTTCATCCATGTTATAGGATGTTTTAGAATTTCATTCCAAAGGCTGAATAATATCCCATTGTATGCATGTACACATTGTATTTATTCATCTAGTGGTGTACATTGTGATTGTTTCCACATTTTGGTTGTTGTGAATAATGCTATGAACATTAGTATACTTGCCTGTTTTTAATGGATTATCTGTCATTCTAGTATTGATTTTTTTTATAAATTATGAACATAAGTCCTTTGTCACATACATGTTTTACCAATATTGACTCCCAGTCTGTTGCTTACCTTGTTCTTTTAATTATCTTTTAAGTACAAGAAACTTTAATACTGATAAGTATAATTTATAATTTTAGAAAATTTATGGCTATTTCTTGTGTCCTGCCCAGTCTTTTTTTCTACCTCAAAAATTCTTTTATATATATTTAATCATGAAGATTTGTAGTTTGCATTTTTACTTTTAGGCTTGTGAGAGACCTTAAATTTTTTTGTGCACGTGGTGTGAGGTAGGGATTCAGGATTCTTTCCCCATAAGGGTATCCTATTATTTCGTCACCAGTTGTTACACATTGTCAGAAATTCAGTTAATTGTGTGATTCTATTTCTGGACTCTGTTCAGTTACATTGGTATATTTTTTTGTCTATACTAATAGCACACTGCCTTCCATCTTTTTACAGTAAATCTTGAGGTCAGCTGGCAGAAGTCATCCCCCTGTTCTGGTATCTCCTTTATCCACATGTTCTTAGCTGTTCTGTGTCCTTTGAGTTTCCACATAAAGTTTAAAGTAGGTTTTTTCAGTTTCTGTTAAGAAAAAAAAAACAAAACCTACTGGAATTAGGAGTGATATTACATTGAATTTATACATCAATTTAGAGTAAATGTATACCTTAACAAAGCTGAGTCTTTAATTGTACGAATATGATACATTTTTCCATTTATTAAGCCTGCATTAATTTTTATCAACAGTATTTTGTATTTTTCAGAGTATAGATTTTGAACCTCTTTTGTTAATTTCCAAGAAATGTGTTTTTTCATTCCCTTGTTTACTTCTAATATGAAATACAGTTGATTTTTGTATAATGTTGTATCGTACAACCTTGCTAAATTTACTTGTTAGTTGTGGTTGCTTTGTAGATAAGGTCCTTGAGAGTTTCTGTGTAGGTAATCATGTTATCTGTAAGGAGAGACAGTTTTGCTTCTTTCTTTCCAATCTTTATGTCTTTTCTTTCTTTTTCTTGTCTGTTGCACCAGCAATGATATTTATGTGTGTGGTTTTGTTTTGTTTATGGCCCCGTCTCATCTAAGGAGTCCCCCCCCCCCCCCCCCAAGCCCCACTTCCAGGGAACTGAAAACTTTTGTTTTAAAGGGAGGTTAAACTTTATCAAGTGCTTTTTATGCATTTATTGAATTATCATATGGTTTTTCTTTCTTTATTCTGTCAATATGAATGACATTGATTTTCAAATGATAAATCAATTCTGCATTCCTTGGTAAACGCCATTTGGTCATGATGTGTAATGTCTTTACAATATATAGCCAGGTTTGGTTCTCACACTAAGGATCTTTGGATATGTGTTCACATTTATGAGGTTTGCTATCAGAGTTAGACCAGCCTCATAAATAAGTTGACAGTGATTCCTATTCCTGTTTCCTGAATGTGTTTGGATAAGATAGATATTATCTCTTACTTAAATGTTTGATAGAATTTGCCACTTTATCTAGGCTAGGCATTTTCTTTATAGAAAGTTTTTTTGCTGTGAGTTCAATTTCTTCAATAGATACCAAACTATTCAGATCATTTCTTCTTGGGTAAGTCTTGGTAGTTTGTGTCTGTATTTTTCATAATGATGATAATCATACAGACGTTGAAAGGATAATGACATTTCCCTTAGATTGTGTAATTCATTGACTTTATATTTCCTTTCTTTCCTCATTATCCTTTTAATATCTGAAGAATGTGTATTGATAGTGCCTCTTTAATTACTAATATTTATATTATCCATTTCTCTGTCCTTTTTCTAATCTGGTTATTTTTCAGTTTTTTTAATTGTTCTAATATCTTTGTTTTCTATTTCCTTTATGTTTGTTTTTATATTATTTTTTCCTTCTTTGTACTTGAGATTTAATTTTCTTTTAGTTTTGATTTTGTAGCTTCTTAAGAGAAAATGTAGACTTTTTATTTTAAGCTTTTCTTCTTTATTAGAAAAAGCACTTAAAGCATCATTTATCTTCCCTGTGGGGACTGATTTAATGACATCTCACAAATTTTGATATCATTTAATTCAAAATATTTATTTCCTTTGTTCTTTGAGAGATGGATTATTTAGAAATATGTTGTGTAATTTAAAAATATTTGGGACTTTTCTTTTTGATTTCTAATTCAATTCTCTTTGGTCAGGGAACATACTTTGCAAGATTTCAATATATCAGAGTTTACTAAGATTTATTTCATGGTACAAAATATGATCTGTCTTGGTGAATATGCTACTTGCATTTGAAAAGAAAATATTCTGCATTTATTTGTGTGGTGTCCCATGAATGTGAGTCATAGAAGCATATTAAAGTTTCAACTGTGAGGATTTTACTAGTTCTGTCAGCTTTCGTTTCATTTTTATTAGGCACATACACCTTTATAATTGTTTGATTTTTTTTTTTTAATGACTTCACCTTTTTATCATTATGAAACATCTCCTTGTATCTCTACTAATATTCCTTGAAATGAATCCTATTGTGTCTATTATTGGATTTAGCCATTTCAGCTTTTACTTGGTATTTACATAGTATATCTATTTTCATCATTTTAGTATAAACATATCTGAGTCTTAAAGCATATAGGGTTTGTTTGTTTGTTTTTCATTTTTTAAAAAAGTTATTTATTTTGAGAGAGAGAGCAAGAAGGGAAGGGGGAGAGAAAGAGGGAGAGAGAGAATCCAGAGTGGACTCCATGCTGATAGTGCAGAGCACGACTCAGGGCTCAAACTCACAAACCGTGAGATCACGACCTAAGCTGAACCCAAGAAGTCAGGCACTTAACTGACTGAGCCACCCAGGCGCCCCTTTTTTGTTTGTTTGTTTTTTGTTGTTGTATTTTGTGTCGGCCAACATCAGCCTTCAAAATAATATTTGGTCCATTTAATGTAATTATTTCTATAGCTAGATTTTAGCCTATTATTTTTACCATTTGTTTTCTGTTAGTCCTGTTTTTGTCCCTCTTACAGTTTCTTTTCTCTGGTGAGTTTTTCTTCTTTCATTATGACTATATTTTTTTCTGTGATTCTGAACATATTTATAATACCTGCTTTAAAGTGATTATTTATTTATGTGTTTATTTATTTATTTATTTTACTAATTTTGGTATCTGGGTCTTTGTGGTCTATTTCTATAGACTCTCTTTTTCTCCTGACTCTGGTCACATTTTCTTCCTCCCTCCCACCCATATTTCTATTAATTTTTATTGCTGATCCCCTCTTGTAGCTCCTTTGCATTTTGTTATCTTCCCCTGCAAGTTCTTGCTTACTGTTCTAATGGCATTTAACTTGCCTGAACTCGAACACCGTCCGTCTTTCACCTTTAAGGCTGTTGCCTTTACCAGGACCCTCAAGAATCTCTCTGGACTGTGCGTGCATAATTCAGGGTCCTACAGCATTTAGTTGGGGTTCATACACATATTTCAAGGCTCACTTCTCTCCAGTTCTTTCTTTTGCTCAGACTGTTGAGTGCTGCAGGTGAAAAGCCACATGAAAGCAAACCTTGCCTGGTGAGATTTCCTCTCCTGGGGGCCATCTTCACCCTGGTTTCTTCCGGCTTTTAGTCACTTTCTAGTGCCTTTAAACATTGGACTGAGAGGTTCCTTCCTATCTTTCATTTAGGATGAATTAATGTTACAGTTCTCTAATAGAAGAGAAAATTATTTTAGTGTATATAAAATATAAATACATGTACACGGTTACTTAGTAACATATATTTCAGAGTAGGTAGAGTTTTTTGGTTGCTTAAAATTATCTGCATTGGATATATAATGTGGCTATGATCAGACAAAAATGTTATTTAAAAAGTTGATAGGAGGGGCGCCTGGGTGGCGCAGTCGGCTAAGCGTCCGACTTCAGCCAGGTCACTATCTCGCGGTCCGTGAGTTCGAGCCCCGCGTCAGGCTCTGGGCTGATGGCTCGGAGCCTGGAGCCTGTTTCCGATTCTGTGTCTCCCTCTCTCTCTGACCCTCCCCCGTTCATGCTCTGTCTCTCTCTGTCCCAAAAATAAATTAAAAAAAAAAAAAAAAAAAGTTGATAGGAAATAAATTGATTTCAGAAATCTGTTGCTCTAGTTTGCATTTCAAATTACTAAGATTCCCAAAAGTGGCTAATTGTCATTTTTTTTTTTTTTTGATGTTTGTTTATTTTTGAGAGAGGGAGAGAGCATGAGCAGTGGGAGGGGCAGAAAGAGAGGGACACAGAGGATCTGAAGCAGGCTCTGTGCTGACAGCAGAGAGAGCCTGATGTGGGGCTCAAACCCATGAACCATGAGATCATGACCTGAGCCAAAGTCAGCCGCTTAACTGACTCAGCCATCCAAGCGCCCCACTAATTGTAATTTTTAAATAGACTGTCAATATTTAACTTTCCCAAGGTAGTTATCAAATTCAGCTAATAATATAGTATATTTTAAGTCTGTATCTCAAAACTTCTCAACACAAGTCTCTTACTACTCCTTTCTGTGCAGGTAGCTCAATGTGAAATTTCATTTTCTTTGTTATTGTTGATGAACCTAATACTTGAACAACAAACACACAGGTAATCATTTTATAGCTAGTGTAAACAACAAATGCTGAGTAAAAGGCTGCTGTCAGAAAAATAAAGTTCTTATGGATAGCATTAAATGTGACATGTTTTGCCAAAAATATCCTGTTTTTCGTGAGTTTAAAGAGTGAGTTTAAAGAAAACTGATTTTTAAGAAAAATATACTATATGCAAAGATTTTATATAATTGTAAAAAGTCTTAACTTGAAAGAAGTGACAATCATATTGTCAGGCACAATTAAGTGTTTCAAAAAAAGAAAACAGTTAAAACTAGTATTTTAAGAGATAAAGCCTGCTTATCGACTGCATTAAATAGAATTGCCTTTGAAGGTCTGTCTTATCTGTATAGCGAGATAAGAATATTTGGCGTGTTTATTTCAAAATACCTAATTTCGCTTTACATATATATTATATGATAGATGTTGAAGAAAATGAAGATGCCGGGGCCACACCCCTGCCTACCCAGCCACCCCGGCCTTCATCTTCAGCTTACGACCCAGGCAGCGTGCCGTCCAGCAGCTTCACGGGAATCCAGATCCCCCCCGGTGCACACGCTCCAGCCAACACGCCAGCGGAAGTGCCTTCCAGCGCAGGTAGGAAGTTCAAGTTAACCAGTTTTGAACTCTTCCTTTCGTAAACAAGAACCGCACTTTTCCTCATGTTTATGCCTCATAGTGATGGTCATAAAACATGGCAAGATCATTAAATTCTATTTGAACCCACAAAAAATGTTAAATCCTTTTTGTTGAAGTTTTAATAGTAATTGTCTTTCCTTTTGAGAAATGATAAAACATTTACATATGTTACTATTAACTTTGTATATTTTATTACTAAGAACTTCTGTGCTTTTCATGAGTCATATTTTCTTTTTTTTCCTCTCCCTTTTTTTGCCCTTTAGTGTTGTTCAGGATTAGCAGTGAGGTGAGCTGGTCTATTACAGGAAGTGTTGGTCAGCGTCCCACTGTATGAGCAAGATTTCATTTTTCTTGCTTTATTTCCTTAGGACCTGACCTCTGCCCTCAACATAGACATTATTGATGGAGGGAGCAGGCACTGAGGCACAGAATCTCAATAGCAGTGGAATCACAGACAACTGAAAACAGGGGATTTGGGTTGTTTCCTTTAATATTACAAACAGTTGACTAAAGGAAAAAAAGGGAAGTGATAACTACTATCCTTGAATAAATCAGTATCATAGGTCTGTGCTTTCATGGAAGAGATCTGACAACACTAGTCTCTAGTAATGTCAATGTCAGTAAATGAAAGATACTTTTAAAAATTGCAGACATGTACTTGCATTGTTGACAAAAGATCACCCTTACTTTTCAAATAGAAGGGCATTTAAAGCCATAATTTAATATCTTGATTTTTTTCCAAAAATTATTCTTACAATATTTCTTTTATCTCCACATAATCTATGGTAGTAAACTGTACAAACATTTCAAAATATATTTTTTAATTTTTTGGCAGCATGCGTGTGAGCAAGGGAGGGGCAGAGAGAGATTCCCTGCTGTCAGCACAGAGCCTGACATGAGACTCAGTCCCACAGATGAACCGTGAGATCATGACCTGAGCTGAGATCAAGGGTCAGACGCTTTAACCAACTGAGCCACCCAGGCGCCCCCAAACATTTCAGAATATTTGATCGATAGGAAAGTCATCCTTTGAGTCCCATTAATAACACATCATTACTTCATTGACTTTTAAATTTTCAGCCTCAGTTTACCCAAACCATTCTAGGTTATTTTGCATGAGTTGACCACTGTCTAAAAGTGTTCTACTTGACCATTGCAGTACCAGTTATTGTTAGTTTCTTTCCTCCTATTTTAAAACTTTTTTAGCTTTAGGGGCACCTGGTGGCGCAGTCAGTTAAGTGTCCGACTTTGGCTCAGGTCAGGATTTCCTGCTTCAGATCCTCTGTCCCCACCCCTCCCTGAGCCTCTGTCTCTCTCAGATAAATAAAAGAAACAAACAAACAAAAAGAAAACCTTTAAAACTTTTAGTTTTATATTACCTGCAAATATTGCTGTCATTTTTGTCTTGAAGAATATTGATGAATGTGGTCATTTTAACACTGACCTCTTTTGTGTCACCATTCTGCATATTTTAACCTGACTTTGTTTTATGGTCTGTATGATGACTTTAATAGCACACCAATTTGAGTTTGTTCTGTAAGTATCATGGAACAGAATTATAAATATTTTCTTTTCTTTTAGAAATACTCAATATTTTCGGGTAGAACAATATAAGCAACACCACCAACTACTTATATGTATTTGCTTTAGGTTAATACTATTGTAATTATACTACTGAATTTAAACACTAACCAGGAGCCTCAGACACACCAGTTTTAGAAAATAAAATGCATTTTGAAGTCAAATTGTATTGGTTATTAGTGCCTACCCCTTGCTAAAGCACAGACTCAACTGTTATACAGCTTCTCCTAACCTAGGTTTTGCCTCTTTCTAAAATGAAATTAACCATACTCTCATACTGATTTTAATTATTAAAGGGGAAAAAGGTTGAAAATTCACTACTACTATGCCTAACACAAAATCAGTGTTCAGCAAATTAGTTTCCTTTTCCTTTTTTTTTTTTTTTTCGCTTCCTTCCTATTTCTGTGCCAAAGACAGGGTATTTAGCAGCAAGCTAATGAACACTTAAAACCATTTTGTGAATCAAGGGAAGTGTCACCTTTGGGGGTAGGATATTGACCTTAAAAAAAGTTGCATGAGGGGCGTTGGTTTAGACAAAATATCTTTGGGCAGAATTCTGTATAGGCATATATTTGTATATTTAATATATAGTTCTACAGTACATATATAGAAGAGGGAAAGCATATTTCTAGTAGGAAGGCTGAATTAGGTTTGGTACAACAAAAGTGATCAAATATTAGTAGTTTCATACGTTCAGACTAACAGTATCTCCTGCTTAGAATATCCATGACATACGTAAACATAGATATCGAGGTAGTTTTCTGTTAGGAAGTTTTCTGGCATAAGCAGTTAATTTTGATCCAGTTAACTGGCATAAACCTTATTTATTTTATTTTATGTTTTCTCTTTTGTTCCTCAGAGTGAGCACATAAAACCAAAAGCCTTAGAACTTATTTAGGTTGAGGTTCTCTTGTGTTACTTTATATACACTCTAAATAGACTTAGCATTTAAATAATTGCCATAGCTATTTTATAAGTTAATTCTTACAGCAACTATATTAGAAATTGTTGTCTCTTATTTACATACTGTAAAGAAATTAAGCAATTGTCCCATGAAAACAAATGTACAGGCATACCTGTTAGTGACAGAACTAGAAACTGAACCCGTGTCTTTCTGATTTTGTTTTTGGCACCTCCTTTCTGTCTCTTCCTCCAAGGAACTAAAACCCTGTTAAATCAAAATCTACTTTTCCCATATAGTAATTTACCCCTTAATACTGGTTTAAGATTTTGGAATCTCCTCTTAGCTGGCAGATTTTTTTTTCTATTATATTTAAAACAGTTAAAAAAAAAAAAAAAAGTCCACAGTTGCCTAATAGCAAATGAAATAACATTTCTAGTTTATAAATATAGCAGATGTTTCCCCTCTTACTCACTTTAAGATTGATTTACTTTCCCTCATATAAAGATCCAGGATGCACTTTTATCAAAGGGAAATCCTTAAGATAGCTGAAAAGAATAGTATGTACTAATATACGGTTTTTAGTTCTTCCACAAAAACGCACCGAGGTGCAAGGAGGGCAGCGATAACGTTTGTTTAAGCAGGGGGAGTGTTTGCCTCTTGTATTTAACCACTGTGGACTATCAGAAGTAGATGATGGAGCAGATGGTTTTTCCTTTCTCTTGAAACATACGCTTTACACAGCCTGTAAGTGCTCAGGAAGAAGAGCTCAGTAATAAATCTAAATAGATTAAATATTAGAACTGTCTTATAATTAATGCTAGCCTTTTGATGATAAATGTAGCTCAGCACATACAGAGATCAAAAACTTAGCGCTTTTATTGTTGTTCTTTTAAGTATCAGCACTGCATTTGAGTTCTCCTATACAGCTTTCAGAGTTGTTAATATTTTGTCCTAACCATTTCAATCAATGCTATTTTCCGTGATTATACTGAGGTTTTACTCAACCCAATCCTCCCATTTTCTTACCTCTGCTTACAGTGTTCCTTGTAGATAGCATGTCTTTTCTTTGCCTCTCCAAATGTTATTCTTTAGGGTTATACTTTTTGGATAATCTTCTAGTTTTCTAACCACTACGTATTATTTCTCCCTTTTCAGAATCCCCACATCATGTAGGCAGTAGAACAATTCAATACTTAATTAGACATTTTTTAATGTTTAATTCTTGAATGTATATTAATGCCATTTAATAAGCTATGTAACCATCTACTTAAAAATTAACCAGAAGTTACTTGTTAATACCTCTTTTTGTTAAATAACAGAAGGAAGGAAATTTCCAACACAGTTCTGCTTTCCCCAGGAATGTTTTTATGGTCACATCACTCCAGCATATTGCAGTCTTGGGGGCTGCGATCCATTTATGAATTGACAAATGAGACCTTTCCAAATCCCGAAAGAGAGAGAGAGAGAGAGAGAGAGAGAGAGAGAGAGAGAGGAAGGAAGGAAGGAAGGAAGGAAGGAAGGAAGGAAGGAAGGAAGGAAGAAAGAAAGAAAGAAAGAAAGAAAAAAGAAAACAAAATAGATTTGGGCATCTCGAAAAAAAAAAAAAAAAGTAACATAAACCACAAGCTATTTTTACAAATTTACCAACTATTTATGAGGGGCGCCTGGGTGGCTCAGTCAGTTAAGCGCCTGACTTCAGCTCAGGTCATGATCTCACGGTCTGTGAGTTTGAGCCCTGTGTTGGTCTCTGTGCCGACAGCTCAGAGCCTGGAGCCTGCTTTGGATTGTGTCTCCCTCTCTCTCTGCCTCTCCCCCACTTGTGCTCTGTCTGTCTGTCTGTCTCTCTCTCTATCAAAAATATATAAAATGTAAAAAAACAAAACAAGTATTTATGAGCTTGTGTTGGGCCTGTACACTAGGTCCCCCTGGGAACATGTCATGATGGCTGTCAAAGGACACCCCTTGGCTCATGCATCAGGACAAATGGAGGCAGTATCTTCTTACTGCTGCGTGAGGCGCTGAACAGCCTGTGTTGTCAGTTCAAGTCTTGTTTGAACGACTGTGACCACAAGTTCTTAATAAAATACACACCAAATAATTTTTTTTAGTATTGCTTAAATAAAATTTTACTACATAACTAAATTTCTGTGCAAATTCTGTTTTGTTCTTGTTAATTAATATTGTCTAGTTAGTCATGTGAAGATGTACAAATAAGCATTTAAAATTTAATAACAAGATGCTGATTGGGGCATCTGGGTGGCTCAGTTGGTTAAGTGTCCAGGTTAAGTGTTTGGCTCAGGTCATGATCTCGAGGTCTGTGGGTTTGAACCTCGCAACGGGCTCTATGCAGACAGCGCAGAGCCTGGAGCCTGCTTCGGATTCTGTGTCTCCCTCTCTCTCTCCCTCACCCACTCGTTCTCGCTCACTCTCTCTCTCTCAAAAATAAATAAACATTTTTAAAAATTTTTAAATAGCAAGATGCTGATTAATAAAAATATTTCTTCTCCATAGAGAAAGGGATTTGTTTGGAGAACTTAATTTAGATAGAAACACAAATTATTTAGCAAGGAATGGCAATGATATCTAGATTGATCTGCTCATGTTTTTTTAACATCAATATGAAAAATATATAGTCATGTCTCTATGCTTTAGATACATCAAAACACTACACTTGATTAGGTCGTCTTGAAGATCCCTCCCAAAGGTTGCATTCCCTTTTTTTTGTTAATGTTATTTATTATGTGCCTTTAAAGGTTAACAAGTTTTGTGGGAACAATTATGTCAGATGTGGATAGTTTAATATATTTGGTTAGCAATTATCAAAATCAAGCAAAAGATAGTCATTAAATTGGTCAGTTTAAAATTAAAACCTGACTTTGCAGTTACACTTCTTTAAATTTTTCCTATAAATAAATTCATACACATTGTACATATGTATATGTACACAGTGTATAAGAATATTCACTGTAGTGTTATCTATAGTAGCAAAAGAATGAAAGCAACCTACATGTCCATCAGTAAAGGACTGCTTTATAAATTGTGGCTCATACATGAAATGGAACACTTATGTACCCATGTAAATTAATAAGGTAAATTGCGAAAATATATTAAGTGAAAAATGTACAAAATAGTATAGTATGCAGACATATTACCATTTGCGTTAAATACGTATGTAAGCACTCAAAATATATTTTCCTGCATGTTTTCCATTGCAGCTTCCAACATCAAATAAGTATGTCAAATTATAATTCAATAAGGTTCCAAAATACTAACTAAGAAATGAAATTCCTTCATGATCCTCTAAACGCTTTCCTAGTGTATAATTAAGAGGTATAACTGTAATGCCCATTTGTGCTTCTCCGATTTGCAGGTGTAACAAGTAATACTATCCAGCCTACTCCCCAGACTGTTCCGGCTATTGATCCTGCACTTTTCAGTACAGTGTCCCAGGGTAAGTCAGCTGTTTTTGTGATATATTGTATCTCCTGCTTTGGGCGTTGTTTGGTAATTTTACCTTAAGAGTGTTGTATATTTGAATGCCTAGGTAATTTGAAACACATTTCTTTGAATGGCTGTGTTCACTAGATTCTCCAGTGAGCCAAGATTATTTCATATTATCCAAAATACCCAACTTTGAAGGCATTCCCTTTTTTTTTTAGTTTTACAGTTCCTTTTTTTGCATAATGCTGGATATTGTGGCACAAACATATAGCCAAAGCTATCATGAAAGCTTATACTAGATGACTTTACTTCAGAATTACCATGTGTTATGATTATGGTCTTCTTTATCTACTACATTAAATTATTAGATTATCCGAAAAGAGAACTGACTGTAATTGAAAATAAAAACAAAAAAGAACCTTTAATAAACTGGCAGATTACCCAACAACGTAATAGAAAACATATCACCTACCCAATGAATACCATATTCCTCTGTTAAATTTGGTTTCCAGACTCCCCTCTATAATCCCCCTCAATTTTATTTTATTTTTTTTTTAATTTTTTTTTTAAACGTTTATTTATTTTTGAGACAGAGAGAGACAGAGCATGAACGGGGGAGGGTCAGAGAGAGAGGGAGACACAGAATCTGAAACAGGCTCCAGGCTCTGAGCAGTCAGCCCAGAGCCCGACGCGGGGCTCGAACTCACGGACCGTGAGATCGTGACCTGAGCCGAAGTCGGACGCTTAACCGACTGAGCCACCCAGGCGCCCCTAATCCCCCTCAATTTTAAAAGCTCTGTCTAAAATCTGCTGTGAAAATATCTGAAAAAGATAGATCAATGACACAGTAGGGAATCTGGAAACCAGGCCACCCAGTATGGAAATTAATGATAAAGGTGGCATTTGGAGCAATGTTGCAAGAATATATATTCAAAAGTGATGTTACAACAGTTGGTTATCAGGAAAAAATATATATTAGATTCTGTCTCCCAGTTCTCATATCTGATTTAGTTGCATCTTAACAGGCTTAACTAGTGAAAAATAATAAATTCCATACCACGGAAGATTCCCTCTTCCCCATTACGTTCTTAAAATGCAACTAATAGACCAGGAGGGAATTGAAACTTAAAGAATTAATGTCCAGAGCATATATAAAGAGCTTCTACAGATGAATAACTAAAACTCAGTTCACCAAAAAAAAACCAAAAAAAACAAAAAACCAAAGAATGAACCTGGACCACTCTCTTAGACCATGCACAAAAATAAACTCAAAATAGATGGAACACCTAAATGTAAGACAGGAAGCCATCAAATCCTCGAAGAGAAAGCAGGCAAAAACCTCTTTGATCTTGGCCTCAGCAACTTCTTACTCAACATGTCTCCAGAGGCAAGGGAAACAAAAGCAAAAATAAACTATTGGGCCCTCATCAAAATAAAAAGGTTCTGTACAGCAAAGGAAACAGCAAAACTAAAAGGCAACTGACGGAATGGGGGAAATTTGCAGATGACATATCAGATAAAGAGTTAGTATCCAAAATCTATAAAGAACTTTTCAGACTCAACACCCAAAAAACAAATAATCCAGTGAAGACATGGGCAAAAGACATGAATCAAAGAAGACATCCAGATGGCCAACCGACACATGAAAAAATGCTAACCATCACTCATCACCAGGGAAACACAAATCAAAACCACAGTGAGATACCACCTCGCGCCTGTCAGAATGGCGGACATTAACAACTCAGGCAACAATAGATGTTGGCAAGGATGCGGAGAAAGAGGATTTCTTTTGCACTGCTGGTGGGAATGAAAACTGGTGCAGCCACTCTGGAAAACAGTATGGAGGTTTCTCAAAAAATTAAAAATGGAATTACCCTAGAACCCAGCAATTGCACTACTAGGTATTTATCCAAGGGATACAGGTTATGCTGTTTCAAAGGGGCACATGCAACCCCCATGTTTATAGCAGCACTATCAACAATAGCCAAAGTATGGAAAGAGCCCAAATGTCCATCTATGGATGCATGGATAAAGAAGATGTGGTATATATATACAATGGAGTATTACTCGGCAATCAAAAAGAATGGAATCTTGCCATTTGCAACAACGTGAATGGAACTAGAGGGTATTATGCTAAGCAGAATTAGAGAAAGACAAATACATGACTTCAGTCATATGAGGACTTTAAGACACAGAACAGATGAACACAAGGGAAGGGAAGCAAAAATAATATGAAAACGGAGGGGGACAGAACATAAGAGGCTCTTAAATATGGAGAACAAACAGGGTTACTGGAGGGGTGGTGGGAAGGGGATGGGCTAAATGAAGGAATTAGGAATTAAGGAATTAAGGACATTAAGGAATCTACTCCTGGAATCATTGTTGCACTATATGCTAACTAACGTGGAATGTAATGTTTTTTTAATTACAAAAATTAAAATATATTTTAAAGGATTGATAATCTACAGTGTCAGTGAAGACCTAGGGAATGACTCTTGGCATGCTGTTGCTGGGCAGTATATGTTAGTAAAGTTTTTTGCAGCAGTATTATGTCACTAATTTTTTGACCCGGCTATGTTCCACTTTTAGGAATCTGTCTTAAAGAAATACGTAGACATAAACACTAAACATGTTTACAAGGATATTTTATTTCAACATCATCATAGTAGTAGAAAATAATCTTATGGTATTATTTGATAATAATGAAAATTATGGTCCATTTGTCCTATGGACTACTGAGCACATATTAAAAAAGAATATAGTAACTCTGACATGAAAGATCTCCTCCATATACTGAAATAAAAAAGCAAGTTATAGAACATTCTGTATAGCATGACCCTGTTTGGGGAAAAAAATTAAAACTCTATCTTCCCGCATGTACATATGTGTTTAAGTACATAGAAAAATTCTAGAGAATGCACAGACTACAACTAGTCATCTCATAACCATCACTAGCTTCACCACCACCTCTAATACTCCCTAAACCCCTTTGCTGCTACATTTTTCTCTTTAGTGCTTAGTACTCATCACCTTTTAGTTCCCATATTATATGTGTGTTAATATATTAAATATTTTTGTAGTGAGTCTGTGGCTGACTGTGGAGAAGAGAATGGGATTGGAAAGGTGGTAGATACAGGAAGCAGAGCATTTCCCTTTCGAACTTGTTTATATAGTATTAGAATGCGAATAACAACGTACCTCATAGGTTTTTTTGGAAGATTCAATGGAATATCTGAAAAGTATTTAGCACAGTGCCCGATGCAGTCACATTCTGCCTCAAATCATTACTGCTGTTGCCATTTTTAAGTGACATATCTTGGCAGTGCCTGGATATGAGGGTTTAGTACTGAGGTTTGTCTTTACCCTTAAGGTTTACTGGGTATCAGATGGTTCCCCTATGATCCTGCCGGTGCTTTCCATTCAAGTCAGAGGATTATAGAGTCCACTAGGGTCAGATTATCCAAAGTCCCTGATGTGAATTTCTAAAGTTACCCAGTTAGATAGAAAAGAGTCTTTAAAGACCCATTTTGGAAATTTTTACGATGAAATATTCTATGCTCTGTCATGACATTAGATAAATCAGCCTTGGAAATGGATTCTTCTATCCTGTCAACTGAGTGTGCAGAGATTTTCTCTTTACACCAAAAATGTTATCTTTGATCCAGTGCTGACCCAGGCTCTTTCTGCTGCAATAGGGAACTTCACTAATAGCCCTAGCTGTCTTCTGCCTTCTCGTACTGCCCTGTAAAGGAGAAAAGCAGCCCTGTGATGAGGACTGTCTTGCCTAAAGCCACTGGAAACATATTAGGCATAGAGTTCAGAAAAGAGATACTCTGTTAGACAGCCTCTCTAATCCTTTAAACACCTTTTAGGTCCACAATGTGCTCTCTCTGGTCTGATTATGGCCTCTAGTAAATTTTAGTAATTGGAAAAACAGCTTCTATATGGGTGCATGAAGAAGTTTTTACAATTTGGAATATAATATCAGATACTGAAATTGAACACTTGTTCTCTTATGTATTTTCCACTTCAGTTTTCAACTGCTAATTTAAAAGAATCATAATTAAGCAGATTTTATTTTTTTTAATTTGAAAGTTTAATGACATGTTTTATTATTGATGACTCTTAGATGATATTTGTTAAATGAAGGAAAGCCTGAAGTGTTACAGAATAGCAAAAGTAACTATTTAACATGGCTTTTTAAGTTCTTTTAATTGTTAAAAATAAATCTAACATCTCTATATAAATCTGTAAGTTACATTTTGTATCTGAATGTGTAAGATGGTTATTATCTAATGATATTTTACCTGCTAGTTACATAATTTCATACAAGTTTATAAGATACATATGTATCTGTAATGACATTTTCCTGTTAAAATACTTCCATTCATATTTTCTGAATATTTGTGTTTTAAAATAGTTTTATCATTGGTGTATAAGTTTAGTTTGTAAAAACTAAAATAGTCACAGAGTTCTTGCCACTACAGACATCTTATTAATAAGTAAGTGGTATGTCAGCAAAACAGTGCTAAGGCTAATGGTATAAAAATATTCGTTCTGTGCATTGGATTTTCTTCCAGCAAGTCCAGTAAATTCTAGATGGATGCCCTACATATTTAAAAATTGCCCTGAGATAAGAGGATAGGCTGTTAAAGTACAAAATGATGAGTGGGGTAAACTCAGTTTTCAAAGATGTCTCACACACCTAGATAGTATGTCTAGCTCTAGATGACCAGAGCCTCTTAATATATCTAGAAAAAACTTTGAAAAATCTAGTAGGTATTTTCAAGAAAGAAATACAACCTAAAGTGTCCTGACTAAATTGTCAATAGAGCTGCAGGATAATTGGTTTTTAAGTTTAAGTGGTAACAAATGCCAAGTCACTAAATACTAAAAGAATTTAGTACTTTCAGTAGTACTAAAACTTTTGGTACTACTGGAGAACTTTTTTTTTAAATATATAATTACATTTTACTAGTTTATTGATTTGTATTTTTTGCTTTTTAAGCAAGACTGGAACTTAAGAAAATTGAAGTAAGTTCTGTCAAAATTGGAATGTGTAATTTCTTACAATAGTAAGATTAACCATTATAACTTTAGTAGCATTCAACAAGTATTTGAAGAATTTATATGTAGCACACTGGCTAGTTACCATATGTAGATATGTGTATATTTATATTCTCTTAAAGTCAGAAATTAATATGTAATTCTGTATGAACTTGATTCATTTTAAAATGTAGGAAATAATATGAAGTGGAAACATATTCATTCATTAAAGTTTTTCAGCACTTATCGGTGCCTGACCCTGCCCTAGAAACTTTATGATCCATTATTTCAGAACTCTTTTGAAAATTTTAAAGAAAACAATAATTTGGATCAGAACTTAGTGTCCAGATACCTGCAGTTGCTATATGTATAGATATGTATAACATACGCACATATATCTTTGGCAAAATTAAAGGTAACTAAACAAAAATAGTCTGTTTGTAAGTACAGACTTATAAATAGAATTTGAAATATATTATTTGCTCGTTATATTCTGTGCCTCAGCCTCCTATCACTTCTTTTTAGAATCCTCATAAAAAATTCTAAAGAAAATGGTATTTCAAAAGACAAGACATAAAGTCAGTTTTTAATTTCATCTTTAGAAATATATATTCAGGTATATTCAAATTTTAGATTAAATGAAATGTTTTTAGCATTTTGGTTTTCTTTTTTACCCAGATTATTTGGGTAATAGTTGAGCACTACCCATATTAACCATATATGTAACTGGAAAACTTGCCAAGAATAAATTTTGGACATAAATTGTAAAAGTTGTTCACGTGTTGAATTTTGTAGTTCAATGATAGTATGTTCGTTAAACCTTAGAGTTTTATATACGGATGGCACAAAAACACAAAATATTTTCATGCTAAAATAAAAGTCAAATGGCTTATGTAATTTTTTAAAAATGTTATTTATTTTTGTCATTGAGAATTATATTTATATTCTAGTTCAAATGAGGGTTCAATGGTTTAGTCTGTGTGTATTGTTCCATGAAAAGAGAGGCTTAGCAATTCTAACATAAACACCTAAACTACTGTCCTTATTTTACACAGAATATAATTTTTTTTTGCAATTAATCTACCAAAATACAAGGGCCTCTAGTTTATTACTTGGGGGAAAAAAACCTTTTCATATAAGTTATTGTGTAGTGGCATGTGTATAGTTTATATGAGTAAGAAAAAATTTGAAAAGCATGGAAAAAACTTATTTAAATACCCTGGGGTTGAAAAAAGCCTTCATGTTTTTATATAACCTTAAATATTTTTTTTATAATTTTAAATGTAATAAGCATTGAACCTAACAGAATACGTTTCTATTCTTACGGATAGTCTTAATTATTCTGTTTGTCTTCCAGCGGATATCCGTCTAACACCAGAGGACTTTGCCAGAGCTCAGAAATACTGCAAGTATGCTGGCAGTGCTCTGCAGTATGAGGATGTCAGCACAGCGGTGCAGAATCTACAGAAGGCCCTCAAGTTGCTAACTACGGGCAGAGAATGAAGCCTTTGTACCACACGTCCGTACATTTTTGGCTTAAAGAACTAACAGTCCATTACTCTCTCTTCAGCCTATCAGGAGCACAGTTTTAAGGAAGACTTCAGTCGCATTGACTATAACAATGAAATCTGTGTCTGTGTATCAGATTCCTGTTGAAGCATTCAGCAGCAGCCTCAACCAGTTTTCATTGTCCATTTAGTGGATCCAGTAATCTCCGGGTATATTGGGCTGATGTTAGCAAGATCCAGAAATGCCCATTGAACCCTGCTTCAGAGAATGAAATCACACTTCTATAAAATGTATTGGGATTCACATTGTATCTTAATATACATAAATTAAAGACTTTTAAAAATCTTATAATTTGGACGCACAGGCTATATTACTTTGCTATAAAATTCTAAATTTAACTTTTAATAGAAATTGCCAGAATATTCTAGATTAGAGATCATGTTTCCACCCTCCCCCCCCCCCCGGATTTATAAAACAAATATGAACATCCTAAACTGTTAGATGAATTTGAAAGGGATTATGTTCAAAATTAAAATATGTTCATGTTTAATAGAACTACATTAAAAGTGAAAATTGTTACAGAAGAAACCAAGGTAAAGAGGTAGAATCACTTTCAGACTTAAGAATAATGTTGGTTTCCCAACAGCTTTCCCTTCTCCATTGAAGCTTAAAGTGAATTGGTATTTATTCATAGGCAGTTTGACTGCATGTATTAGGGAATGAAAAGAAGACATTTGTAGTAATGCCTGGAAACTTGGTGCTTTAAGTTAAGGTTCTCCTCTGCTGCTATGGAATGGATTCCATAAAGTGGATAGCTCTGAGCGCTGCAGAAGACTATGAGAATTTAGACTCTCAGTTGTTCAGTTTATAAGTTTTGTGGGAAGTGATGGACTTACTGTGTGTCACCTACATTTGTGCTGTGTAAAAAATAAATACAAGGATTCTTTTAACTCGTTCCGTTTATTACAAAGCCAAATGTCTGTTTTAATTTGCATGCTAGAGTTATCATTTTTTTTAAGTCATTATGTTTAGTTACAGGAATATGGATGTTTCTAAAGTAAAAGGAACAATTTTTAAAAAGAGGGAGGTAAATTTGCTAAATTTACCTGAAATTTATCTGGTCTATTTCATTCATCCCACTGAGATTGGAGTCTTTAACGTAGGGGTCCACAAACTATGTATGGTCAATGGGCAGACCACCAGTTATGTAAATAAAGTTTGATTGAACTAAAACCTTGCCCATTATTTATGTTTAATCTGTGGTTGCTTTTCCTGACTACAGAATCACATGGCCTGCAAGTCTAAAATATTTACTCTTTGGCTCTTTAAGAAAACATTTGCTGAACCTGTTCTAACAGTCTATTCCAAAGAAAATGAATCATTATCTCATAACCATTCGTCTTTCAGTTTTTCTTTGCATAAGTATAATGCTATTGCATAGCATTTGATAGAATGAATACTCAGAATAAACTATTGTAAATCATTACAAAAACAAGCCCACAAACCATGCCTCCTGAAAAACATTTTCATACCTTTCACAACTAAATTCCTATATCATTTGTGGAATTTGATGTTTGCATCTAGAACTCCAGTGCTCTGAAACATTTCTCTAGCACTTTATTGTAGTACAAGAGTGTCTAGGATGATCTTTTAATGTTGTAAGAAGTAAATAAATTCAGTGAAGTTTAATTCAGATTTTAATGTGTGTGGATACCAGAAAGAAAACTGTCACCTCCCATCTCACACCCTACTTTGTTGCTCCCTATTGGGAGAGCACATTGAGGGGAAAAGATAATGTGGAAACCCCGGAGTCCGCTGACAAGTGCGCTGTGTTATAACAGCCCTTATCTCTAAAATGGAAGCCATATCGCCAGCCTCCTCAGAATTTGTTAGAGGAGATACTTTACATGAAGTGCTCAACAACCAGTAGCTTACCATAAATGTTTATTGTTAATGTTCATGTTAAGATAATGTAAATTATTAATAATTTGTTTTCCAAATATCAGGAAATCCCAGTTGTCTCTGGCAGTGCTTTCTTACCTGAGAGGATTGAACTGGAGAGATTTTTGGCTTTGCATGTCTTTATATAAAATCTGTCAAACTAAGGTTAAAATTGTTTGATGTAGTGCTAGAATAAGCGATTTTCATTTAGTCACTCAACGTGTATTTATTGAGCAGCTATTGTGTACCTAGTATTGTCCTTTGCATGAGAAAACAGCAGAGAACAAGAAAAAAATTCCGGCCTCTTAGAGTTTATATTCTTAGGGAAAGGAAACAAACTTAATAAAAAGTTTATATTCAACTAGTGGTTTTCAAAGGGTAATTGTTAGAAATGGCAAATCTTAGGCTCTGCCCCAGTCCTATCCAATCAGAAAGTCGTAAGGGTGGGGGCCCAGCACTCTGAGTTAAGAAACACTTTAGTCTGATGGTCCCTAAAGTTTTCAGTAATTCAGTCCTACCCAAATCACAAATAAGAACATGAGAAGAGAGATTCTCCTGAAGCAGTAGCTCACAAAGTGTGTGGTTCCTGGACCCCTAGCCATCAGCATCACCTGGGAACTTGCCAGAAAGTTCTGGGGATCATACTTGAGTTTATGTAGTAGTGATAAATTCAGTGGGGAAAACAAGAGGATGGGGCAGGAGATGCTTAGATGGGTGTAGACATGCATGCTCGTGTTTAAGTAGGACAGGTTGGGCCTCACTGAGGTGACTGCCTGAGGGAGGTAGAGGAAGAGCATTCCTAGCAGAGGGAGGTAGACAGAAGAGGTCAGAAGGTATAAGCGACAAAGGCTGGCGAAGGGAGCCACAGGCTTAGGAACATATACAGGCTTTTTATAAGAGACCAGACTTTGAACAAAATGAGCTGCTGAGAGGTTTTGACCAGAAGAGTGGCCTGATTGTGACTTAACTTTTAAGAGGATCGTACTGGCTACTGTGTGGAGACTAGACCATAGGGTGGGTAAGCGTGGAAGCCGAGAGAGCAGTTAAGAGTATTGCAATAATGAAGGTGAGATGTGATGGCTTAGATCAAGGGTAGCAGTGGAGGTAATAAGATGCCTTTGGTTTCTGGCTGTCCTTTAAGTAGAGACATCGAATTTCTGATAAACTGGATATGAGATCTGAGCATGGAAGGAGTGAAGATTGACTCCCAAATTTGCAACCTGAACACTTAGAAGAGTAGTTGTTAATAGCAATATGGATAGTGGCCAAATTCTGCTGACGTTTAGGCTGAAGTACAATGTTCCCAAGTTCTGGTGACCATCCCAAGTAAAGCTATTCGATAACATTGGTTTGCCAATGCAGACAGAGGGGGAAGAAAAAAGATAAGTTCTGCCTATAGTGATTGTCACAGACATCTCACCAAATCACTGCTGAACTGGAGCTGGAAGCCAAGGACAGAGCCCATGGTTAGCCTGGCCAAGGAAGTATGCAGCCTTCAAGATTACTCCAAGAAAAAAATCCTGGTTACAGGTCCTGAAAATTAACAGCCTAGGGTGTTCATAGAATTGATCTCCCTATTTATATCATGTGTAGAAATTTGAGGTTACTGTGTATGCACTAAAAGGTTATATGCTGTTCTTTCTAAAGAAACTTACACCCTATTAGCATCGTTATAAATACCTTCAACTGAAAAAATGATAACTGACAAGGGGTTGAAGAGTTTTGGTTATCTGCACAGCTTTCTTTAGCCATCCCCATTAAAAAAAAAAAAAAAAAAAATCATTTCATGTATCCGAGCAATTGGAGCAGATCATCTACCTTGGACCATAAGTAAACCTCCACCAGTACTGCTCACAAAATTTTAAGACACCCCTCACGTGGAGGTATGCTTACCTGGTTATAATCTCTGATGTGTGTATGGAATTCTGAGACCAAAACCTCATTCACTGGACTCTATTTAAGTAGGAGTAATTCTAAGTAAGAATACTTTATAATAATAAATATAGTAGCTCACATTTAGGTGCTTACTAGGGACCAGGCACTATTCTAAGTATTAGAATTAATATTAACATTAATACTAATAAATAATATTAATATCATTAATGTTAATCATTAATATTTTATTATTTAATTGTATTAAACATTTAATATAAATTTATATTAATATAAAATTAAATAATATAAAATTATATTAATGTAAAATATTAAATATATTAACTTATTTTTGATTATAATAGTAATATAATAATCATTAATTAAAATGATTAAAATGAATTAAAATCAATAATTAAAATTATTAACTAATGATTAATGTTAATGTATTAATACATTTAATCCTGCCAGCGATCCTGAGAGGGGGTCCTATCATTCACTATCCCCGTTTTATAGGTGAGTGAGAAAACTGAGCCACCAGATAGTAAATGTGGCTGAAGCTGT
This sequence comes from Panthera uncia, assembly GCF_023721935.1. NCBI lineage: Eukaryota > Metazoa > Chordata > Mammalia > Carnivora > Felidae > Panthera > Panthera uncia. The sequence continues at coordinate 96,548,106 of NW_026057580.1, forward strand.
ACAGCTAATACTGAAAGTTTCTAAGCTCAGGTTACCTGTTTCAGACAATATGTATCACCCATTTAGGTAAATCACCCATTAGGTAAATCATCAGTTAAACTATTGTAAGTGTAGTGAGATGTTCTAAGTGAACCCCACATTATCAAGGTCACGGGTCACAACCAAGGTCACAATTCCTGTTAATAGTGAGAGGTGTTCAGCTAGACTTTTCTGTTATCTAGGCTATGTGTTCCGATGAACTGGGGGTGCTAGGCAGCGAATAAAAAACGTGAACACAAACTCTGGAGCCGATGGCCTGGCAGCAAATGGACTGAGTCCAGGGAGAAAATACCCAGGATACAAATGGATTAATATATTCTCTTGAAAAGCATGTCCCACATTGCTAGGGAGACCCGAGTTTCCCCTTTTTTAAATAGCATTATTATCTTCATTTCAAATATATAATGTCTATTTTAAATATTTTTATTCTAAAAATACATTAGACTTTATCTTCAGGAAATGCAATTAGAATATGAACGTCAATATAAAATTAACAATAATCTTTATAATTAGTTATTTCCCCAAACTTCTCTCTGAAAGTCTGAGGCAGGAGCATCTGTCTCTTCAGAAACCCCCTGAAGTTTGGAGAGGGGGGGTGGGCAGAGATTATTGTATAATAGTCCACGACAGAGCTTTCTAGAGAATTAGCTCTGTAGTTCAACGATATTAGGAGATCTTGTAAAAATATTAGTATCTTCCATATGTTCAAAAATATTAATATGTATCGAGCATCCTTTGTCAATTAAAGTTCAACGTGATAATGCTATATCTTTGGAGGTTATATACAAGACCCAGTAATTCTTCCTGGGAAAAATCAGGGAAGGTCTCGAAGAAGAGGTTGAATTATAGCTATGCCAGGCAGAGAAGCAGGGAAAAGTGAGCAAAAATAAAAGCAAGCACAGCAGCATCAGGGAAAAAAAAATGTAGGAAATTAGGGGAATTTGAATAAGTGTTGCTATGGCAGAACGCCTGTCAAGAACAGGAGTTGTAAGTGTGAGATTACACAGGTGAAGAGGTGTTAAGGACTAGATTGTGTCCCACCAAACTGTATGTTAAAGCCCCCCCCCCCCCAGCGCCCCCTCACCTCCTGCCCCCCCACCCCCACAGTGTGACATATTTGGAGATAGGGCCTTTCCGGAGATAATCAAGATGAAATGAGGGGTGGGACCCAAATCCCATAGGACTGGTGTCCTTATGAAAAGAGGAAGAGACACCAAATATCTCTCTTTCGTGTCTCTCCTCTGCCCTCTCTCTCTCCCTTTTTCTCTCTTTTCCTCTTTCTCTCCATGCACAGAGACGAGGCCATGTGAGGACACAGCAAGAAGGCAGCCATCTACAAGCTGGAAAAGAGAGACCTCCCCAGAAACCAGCCATGACGACACCTTGATCTTGAACTTCTAGCTTCCAGACTGTGAGAAAATAAATTTTCATCACTTAAGCCACCCAGTCTGTGGTATTTAGTAATGGCAGCCCAGGCCGAATAAAACAGGGGCAAAAGGATAAAGGCACTGAGAGTCCTGCCAAAGAATTGATATTTTCATCTTGAAAGTGATGGAAAGTGTGATTTCCAATTCTCAGTTTCCTCTAAAATCTGTGGCTCAATTTGCACTTTTGAAAATGGTCTTTATCTACAAATCTCTATAAAGGCTTTGCTCAAATATGCATTCGACCATATTGATTGCTTGCTTTATTGGGTAACCCATAGAATTGTTCTTGGCTCTGACCCCTCAGATATGGTATTTGTGTGGCAGTATGGGGGACATTCAGAGTTTCTTCAGAAGGAAGAAGGACATTTAGATGTGTCTGTTGTGCCATGCCTCTATACTTTCTCTATGAAACTATACCCGTCTGACTATAACTTGGCAATTTACCTGTTCACTTTGTATATCATGTAGGTTAAGCTTTATTATGACAAATCTTTCATTAGATGCTAAGCTCCTTAATGGTGAGAGCTATTTAAATCTATAAATCCCTAGTACTTTGTGTGATGCCTGATGCAGGCTAAGTATCTCTAACCTGTAAATTAAAAAAAAAAAAAAAATTCTTAGTGTTTATTTATTTTTGAGAGAGACAGAGAGACAGGACGTGAGCAGGGGGAGGGCAGAGAGAGAGGGAGACACAGAATCCGAAGCAGGCTCCAAGCTCTGAGCTGTCAGCACAGAGCCCAACATGGGGTTCGAACCCACAAACTGCAAGATCATGACCTGACTGAAGTCGGCCACCTAACCAACTGAGCCATCCTGGCACCCCACTAACTGGCAAAATTAATAGATGATTGAGTGAAGAAATTATACTGAAATCATCAAATTAAGGTTCATTATGTTCAGAAAACTCTGTTCCCTGCTATTGTAGTGTGAGATAAAACTATAATAAGAATTGCATCGAAAAACTCTGAAATCATTAATCATTGTTATCTAAAAAATCCTCATTTGGTAATATCAGAATAGTGGGATATTGGGTAAAGTTCATCCATGACACCCAGAAAGTCTTGATTACTAATTCAAACGCATGGTTCTTTATCTGTTGAAATCGTGAAGGGTAACAGTGAATCAGATGTCCTCAGAGCATCCTTATACACTAATAATATCTGAATAACAACATCCATGTTCTCTGCAGATAGTTTATGTGTTCTTGGTCTATCCATACTCTTGGAGAGATTAATATGCTCAAGCCATCCGAATTATTTAACAGAAAAACCTGCATGTATTAAAAATAGGGGAAAAATACGTGGACTGTATTGTAATTGAAAATAATTAGTGTGTCTGAGGGAATTGTAACTGAAAAATTATTTTTACAGGTGAATGGACAAAGAAGCAGACGTTTAAAATGATAGAAACTGCCACTGAACACTGAAACCCGAACACTTTTGGGGAAGTTGGAACTCATTTGAATTTTTTTCCTCAATACATATACTCTCTTCTGTCCATTGGTCCAAAGACAAACAACTGAAAAAAGGAGTGACAATTATAAAGCCATGGGCATAGGGTGACATAACATAAAGAGTATTCTTTTGTGAGACAGGAAACTGGGTTTCTGGTCCCCCTGTTGCCATAGTCTGTTCTACCACAGACTTTGCCTTTCCTGACCCTCCTCTAAGCATTAATCCTGTCACGGATAGCGTGAGGGGGCGGGGCTGGAGACCTAACATCCTTCTGAAGATCTAAGATTCTTTATGCTTCTGAATAATTCTTAGACTTCTGTAGACAAAATTTGAGGTCTGCGGTCCTCGAATCGCCTCTTATTGAACTAGATTCATTGTTACATTATGTTTTCAAAATTGAAATCCTTACATCCATCCTATTTCATAAATAAATATCCCCTGAATATCTTAGGTCAATATGTCAAGAGTTCAGCAATACATCCCTTTGAATAAATATTGAAACGAAGGATCAGGACGGCTAAATAATTACTGTTCCTTTGGGTAGAGAATTTTCTTCTGCCAATGTGAAGATTCCCAGTGAGCAAAAATCTGACAACGAAGGTTTCAGAGCAAAGAATATCCCCAGGGATAAAGAGAGTGATTTCAAAATGATAAAGGGGTCAATTAGTCAAGAGAACATAACAATCCTAAAGGTTTATGTTTCTACCAAGAGAAGTTCAAAATACATAAGGCAAAAACTAATACAACTGCAAGGAGAAATAACAAATCCACAATTATAATCAGAGATTTTAATACCCATGTCAATAATTGATAGAACAGTAGGAAAATAGGACTGGTATATTGGACCCTTAGATTTGTCCTTATGACCCTGTTTTTCTCATGATTGGAGAGTTTATTTCTATATGTGTGAAGATTGCAAACATGTATGCCTCTTTTGGTGATGAATTAAGATGGGAGTGGGGGCACCTGGGTGGCTCTGTCGGTTAAGCCTCCGACTCTTGGTTTCGGCTCAGGTCATGATCTCATGGCTTCATCAGTTCAAGCCCCACATCGGGCTCCAAGCTGACAGTGCAGAGCCTACTTGGGATTCTCTGTCTCCCTCTCTCTGCCCCTCCCCCACTTCACTATCTCTCTCAAAATAAATAAACTTAATTTTTTTTAATAAAATGGGTGTGTTCAGTTATTTATAAATGAGTATATATATTTATTGAGTATATATACTTATTGATTATTTTCTTAATACTGTCTTGTGATGCTGCTTGTAAACAACCCATGATAGGGGCAGCTGGGTGGCTCAGCTGGTTGGGCATCTGACTCTTGATTTTGGCTCAGGTAATGATCTCACGGTTCATGAGTTGAAGCCCCGAGTTGGGCTCCACGCTGACAGCATGGAACCTGCTTGGAATTCTCTCTCTCTCTTTTTCTCTCTCTCTGTCTCTCTCTCCCCTACCCCTGCTCATGTGTGCACTCCCTCTCCTCAAAATAAATAAATAAACATTAAAAAAATTATTAGTGTTTATTTATTTTTGAGAGAGAGAGCGAGAGAGAGCGTGCACATGAGTGGGGGAGGGACAGAGAAAGAGAGGGGGACACAGAATTGGAAGCAGGCTCCAGGCTCTGAGCTGTCAACACAGAGTCCAACGTGGGGCTCGAACTCACAAGTGGTGAGATCGTGACCCGAGCCAAAGTCGGACACCCAACTGACTGAACCACCCAGGTGCCCCAATAAATAAACTTTTTAAAAATCCCTGATATTCTATGTATTTTCAAAATGAATTAGTCTGAGAGTTTTTGCTATAGTGACTTAGAATACATTTTTTCCCAAGCTGCCTGTAAGTCTGCAGCTTGGGAAAAAATGTATTCCAGGTTACTATAGCAAAAACTCTCAGATTAATTTTATTATTTATTCATATCATTTTTGAGAAAAATACCAGTACTGCAGAGAGAATAACATAAAGAATCCCATTAAGTATATATTTTGTGTGTGTTTATAAAATATTATATATCATATATATCTCATATATGTATATATTGATGTTTATGTATCAGATAGTAGTAACCCTTTTGAAAATAATCTTTAAAATTATATGGACCAAAAAGCAAAGAAAATTAGGAAATAACTTATTTTCTATTATTGTAACCTAAGAGCACAAAGTTTTATTAGAAGTCTCTGCTGCTCAGGAGTTTAAAATCTATGTAAGGAGGCAGATGTGCACAAGTAAACATAACTGGAGGCATAGTTTTAAGTGCCATGAAGAGAAAAGTCATGAATTGCTATTGAAACTTAATAATTTTTTTTTTCCCCAGGGCACCTGGGGTGGCTCAGTCGGTTGAGCATCTGATTTCGGCTCAGGTCATGATCTCACCATCAGTGGATTCGAGTCCTGCATCAGGCTTTGTGCTGACAGCTCAGAGCCTGGAGCCTGCTTCGGATTCTGTGTCTCCCTCTCTCTCTGCCCCTTCCCCGCTCACACTCTGTCTCTCTCAAAAATAAGATAAGATAAGATAGGATAAAATAAAATAAAATAAAATAAAATAAAATAAAATAAAATAATTTTTTTCCCCAAACTACGGAATCTGGACAGGACATTTTCCTGGGGTGGTGACCTTTGAGCTGCACCTTATTCCAATAAAATGAAGTGGGTAATTAAGGTAAAGGGAAAAGCATAAAAAGAGAAATATAGTAGTGAGAAAGTGCATAATAACTTTTCTTCAATTATAGCAAAACAGCCATAAGGAGAAACCACCTAACAGAGTATAGTCATGTCGTCCCAGAGAGATAGGCAGCAAAATCTCTTAAAGATGGAACAGATTCGACTCTAAACCCTTTCCTTCTATATAAATCCTAAGGAAATTCTAAATCCTCCTAAATAAAGTGTTTTTATTCTTTCTGAAGCTGAACGTGTATCTGCTTGTAGATGCCAACTTGATATAAGCCCAGTTCTCTTGACAATCTTCATCCATGCTGCTCTGTGCCTTACATCTCCTAGAGACTAGGATAGAAGGAGGGAAGGGTTCACCCTGAGGAGAGTCCTGTGGAACAGACAAGACAGAACAGGGTTGTGGGGAGAGCAGGGTAGGGAGGAAAATGGGAGGCAGGTGAAGGGGTGGATATTTTAACATTTTTAGAAGACAGAAGTAAGGGGGCAACTCCGTCTCAACAGTTTACAGGAAAAGTCACTAAAGTCCTGCTCGGAGACTCACTGCTGCCCTGTCTGTTCAGGGAGTGCTTAAGGTATGTTATCTGGATGCTTAAAATTCTGTAAGAAAGTTGTAGAAAAATTCACAGCACACTTTCATAAAAAAGTTTCTAAAGACCTTACCAACTAAACCCTCTTTCATCTGGGCATGAAAGAATTGGACTAGGATTGGAGATAGCCTGTCACTTCAAATGAGTCTTTTGAAAGAAGGAATAAATTGTATTAGGAGAGTGTGTGATAGAGTCACGATTTACCTTCTCAGGAAAGTCTCAATCTTCAGACATTTAAATTGTCAAACGGCTTGGGGAAACTGAATAATCCTGGAAACTTGAACTCAGTCCTAATGAAGTGTTAAAAATTTTAGTAATGTGACATGAACTCTTTGATTCCCAGCTTTATGGAGAAAGCAGAGCTTGAACACAATAGGGTTTCCTGGCGTTATTGAAACTCCCACTTACCCGCTATCTTCACTGTGCCTCATGCTCCAGGATACTTTACTTGACTGTATAAGGCTCTGTGGTCTTTCTGCCACTATCAGAGCGACATCAGGGTATCATTTCTTGATGTCTCTTTAGAATATTTTTTATTTATCCTGAAAAAGGATCTGTGGTTTTGGATGAGAAAAAAAAAATACATCTTTACTTTCTTAATCTCTAGCTGACATTTAACATTCCCGCAGTTATGAATACAAACAATAAATCAGTAGAATTAGTATAGTTTTAAGTGCCATTAAAGAAAAATTACAGAGAATTTCCTACCTCATTACAGCCATTGCAGTTGTTACTGATATATTGAAATGTCATTTATGGGGGCACCTGGGTGGCTCAGTCGGTCGGATGTTTGACTTTGGCTCAGGTCCTGATCTTGCAGCCTGTGGGTTTGAGCCCCACGTCAGGCTCTGTGCTGACAGCTCAGGGCCTGGAGCCTGCTTCAGATTCTGTGTCTCCCTCTCTCTCTGCCTCCCCCGCTCGTACTCTGTCTCTCTCAAAAATAAATAACCATTAAAAAAAAAAAAAAGAAAAGTCATTTATGGTTACCACTATTTTGAATTCACAGACAATATTTGACCTGTTCTAGATAGTAGTGTGTTAATAAAGGCAAACATATATTATTGTATTGCACATTTGGATTTTAATATATCTTTATTACTTATTTCTGCATAACTATTTCATCTATAATCCTAATTAGGTAAAATAATGGTCTTCAAGGATGCCCACACCCTAACCCCCAGGATCTGTAAATATGTTACCTTACATGGCAAAAGGAACTTTGCAGATGTAATTAAGGTGAAGGCCCTTGAGGTGGGGAGCTTATCCTGGATTATCCAGGTGAGCTCAACCTAATCACAAGCATTCTTAAAAGCAGAGAACCTTTCCCAATGTGGTCAGAGAGGAGAATGTGAAAAGGACTTGATCAACCTTCGCAGATTTTGAAGGTGGAAAAAGGAAGCCAGCAGCCACGGCATGTGGGTGGCCTTTAGAAACTGGACAAGACAAGGAACACAGATTCTCCCTTAGATCTTCCAGAAAAAAGTGCAGCCCTGTCAACACCTTCATTTTAGCCCACTGAGACCTCTGTCAGACTCCTGACCCTCAGAACTTGAAGATAGTTTATTTGTGCTGTTTAAGCCAGCTAACTGTGTGGATATTTGTTCTGGCAGCAATAGAAAGCTAGTATACTATTTATTTTATATATTTAAAAATAATACTCTGAGAAACTTCTCCAAGGGCAATTTATGCACAAAAATAGCTTGAAAACTCCTGCCCACTCCTGTCTGTTGCTGCAGGTCAAAGGAAAACCTTAGGTAGTTGCCCAGTGTCACCTGTCAGTATGTATTGGGGCCCCAAAGGTAGATTGTATATTTTTTTGACAATGGTTCAAATATTCCTGTAGAAATTTTTGTAGCAAAATCACAACTAAAGTTCTTATTCAAGCTTTACTTTTCTTCCCACCTTCTTTCTCAGTGCTTCTTATTTTTTCTGGCTTCCAACATTTCCAAATCTGGATTACATTCATATATGCAGCTCATTCATGTGGGAATGAGAGCCAAGGGAGGAGTGATTCTAATCCTTTTAATCGACATTATTACTTTATGAGCTTCCAAATGAACCCAGCAGCCTCCAAAATATCATGCGAGGGAACTGTTGTAAGGAAATGAAAACCGAATAAAGAGGATCTGTGCCAAAGGAGATGTGTTTTCCATTCCCAGTGGTGATAGAGTCTCTGAAGATTCTTTACTGAAATTCTTGGGATCAATTCCTAATTTGTTATAACATGTTAATGCAAAAATGATTTTAAAAAAGAGTTTTCATTTCCTTACTTGTTAAAAGTAAATGGCACCTTTTGAAGTATCTGATTAATTAGAATTAGTAACAATATTTGGGTTCTGTAAAGTTCTAGGGAAGTACCTGATAGAATTCTACCAGTGCATTCTTATCTATTATTTTGTGTGTATCAGAATGAAAAAAAAAAAATCTTTCTTTGTATTTCCAAAAGAGATGTTTCTTCCTCCATAGAAAACCACAATCATGAAGCAACATGAATATGCCTTTGTCAACAGCAGCGGCATCTGTCTGCTCTGAGGCACAACTTACAACAAACCCTTCTGCGTGTCCGCGTTCTCTTGTTACCAGCAGTCTTGCTAAATGTGTGCTTTTGGATCTTAAGAAAACAAAACAAAACAAAAAAATTAGAACTGCCAATGCAAACATTGTAAAATTCTAAATTATTGATCACTGTGCTTTGGAAAATATGCATAAAACAATCTAACCTTCCTTTCCCAGGACTGGCTCCTCTGGGTGATTAAAGACAGAGCTGCTAGTTCTGCTGAGGTCAAGTACATACAGTATATAATAAAGTATGATATCTGGACCTTAGACAAAATGGAATGCCAAACCTAGAATGTTGCCAGCTTTCCACTGTGCAAGGTCTAATTTAGTTGATACATCTGCTTTCCATACTTCACGAACCCCAATGCATTTTCAGGAATTCAAAGCTAATATTTCTCATTACTAAAGATGCATAGTCATTCTGGCCTCAGGGACATAAAGTTGTGTTAAATGACGCGTATTTTTACACGGAAAATTTTTTAAATGCCTTATACAGAGTTTTCTAAAATGTAAAAAAGTATGGGGTGCCTGGGTGGCACAGTCAGTTAAGAGTCCAACTCTTTATGTCGGCTCAAGTCATGATTTCAGGTTTTGTGAGATCGAGCCCCGTGTCTGGCTCTATGGTGACAGCACAGAGCCTACTTGGGATTCTTTGTCTCCCTCTCTCTCTACCCCTCCCCCACACGTGCGTGCTCTCTCTCTCTCTCAAAATCAGTAAACATTAAAAAAAAAAGATTAAAATGAATAACATGTGAAAACGTGATGCTAAAATCTAGCTTAAAAAATCCATAAATATTTAACTTGTGTTTTATAGGAACTTTCTTTCACTAAAGCAGTTGCATACTTTCACACCTGAAAAACATCTCACATCTCTAATAGCAACCCTCAACTGAGACTAGCATTTTGTTGGTATTTTCATATAACTACACACTTCCTAAATGCTTGTGCATTGTATGGTAAATGCTGTTAACAGGCAGAAAATGCATATTGGTGATGCAAACAGTTTGCACCTAGTAGCTCTGATTTTTTTTCTTTTTTAATTAATTTTCTCTCACAGAAAATGGCATACTACCAAAACCAGACAAGGATGCCCTAAGGAAAGAAAATCACAGGCCAATATCCCTGATGAACACAGACGGAAAAATCCTTAACAAAGTATTAGCAAACCTAATTCGCCAGTGGTGAAGAGTTTGAAGAAAAGCTCTCCTCCCCAAGAAATACTGGTAGCTCGCTGCTTATCTCACCCACTCACCTCTTTTAGCATCTGTGTGTAAAGAGAAATCCCAATGTCTGTTGTACTTTTTTAGCTATATCTATGTAGAAAAAGCATGTCAAAATCTCCTAGGCTGGCCTGCTTTTCTTAGTGAAATTCCTTTTGTCTGTGCTGGTCTGTCTTCCACTCTCTCTGGCCTAACACTGTGGATAGATAAGAATCATGAAAACCATAACCCCCACTGTACGCAGTTACTTCAACTCTTCCCCATGAGGCCACCTTCCACCCTCATCCACCCACTGCACGGAGCTTGGAGGATGACACCCCCCCACCGCCCCCATCATGGCTGACTACTTTCTGCGATGTGTGGGGAATTGGGATCTCTGACAGGACACACAAGGAGAAAAACCACCGGGAGGAAGAGGAGGGCACTCGTGTGATCTCAAGAAGCAATACTTGCTGAGCAGAGGTCAAGTTTCTGGATAAAGACCAGAATCCTTCACCATTCCTCTCAGGTGCTCTGTCATCTGATCCACACCTGCCTCTCTAGTTGGCTTCATATCACTCTCTGCCTTGCTGTTTGGGTTAAGCCACCCTAGGCTTCTTCTTGGTCCCCCAAAGTCATTGCTGTATCCTGTCCCAGAATTTTCACATGTACTAAAGCTATGCCTAGAAACACTCTCTCCCTCAACTTCATTCTGTACTTAATCTCGTTCAATCTCATTCATTTTTGACATCAGATAGATTGCATATGGAAACATTTGTGTTTTAACACACTTTTGCAAGAAGAGATCTTAAGTTCTAGATTTTACAGTTATTTGAAAAATTACTAATGAATATATATTTTATTAGTAATTTAAGTGTTTCTCATACTTCACTGTGTATTCAAGTAAAGTTGACATTTCATTATAAGAATTAAGAACACTAAGAGTATATTTGCCTGGAGAAGATGCATCCCTTCATTAGGGTAAATTAGCACTGATTCTGTCAAGGTATTAAACAATGCTACCCATAGGAAGAAACCTCAGGACTCTATATCATAGAACAGAGATCAGCAAAGTATGATCTATGGGACAAATCTGGCCCACCACTAGTTTTTACCAATAAAGTTTTACTGGAACATGATCATTCTCATTCATTTATGTACTGCCTGTGGTTATTTTCATGATGCAATGCAAGTAGTTGAGTAGTCATGACCAAAACTGTATAGCTCCCTGCCAAAGAAAAACTAAACTATTTCCTTTTTGGCCCTTTAGAGAAAGTTTCCTGACTCCTGTCATAAAATATAATGACAAAGATTTTAATCTAGAAAGTTCAATGCCAGGAAGTACCAGTAATCCTGAAAGACATAAAGCATGAATTCTTCAGAAAATCTAGTATAAATTATACTCTACTCTGATGGCCCCAACAGGAAGAGTTGCCCTCAAAAGTCTCCAAAGTAACAGAATCAGTTAATTTGTCTAAAGAGTGACTGAGAACTGTAGTTTTTGAATGTTAGATATGTATACCAAAATGTGTGTGTGTGTGTGTGTGTGTGTGTGTGTGTGTGTGTAGAAGTTAATGTTATGATGTTGAGCTCTTCTATTGGGAGTAACTAGTCAGTCACCAGACCCTACTCTTAAGAATGTCTTAGTTTATGATGGGAAAAAGCCATCTTCATTGAAGAAAAGGATTTTTCTTATTGTGCATGTGTCCAACTTATCTAAAAACCAAATCCTTTAGATATGTTAACAAGAGGTAGGCAATGGCTTTCAACAACTTCTTTTCCATCACTTAGCACTGGATTCTGATCAGCCAAGACAATATTTCTCTTATCTCCAGTTATAACTGTAACATTTCAATACTTCTTTGAGGCAGTTGTTAAAAGTATGTCTTCCACTCTTTCAACCTCAGTAGAATCAGTAAGTGCATGCTTATGTACATAAACTAATCTCTAATTTTGTATTTCTGGGTGTATGATAAATGCCAATAATTATCTCCTCATGGGGAAAAATAAACAAATATAAAAATACAGGCCCCGGGTTCCAGTAACCAGAACAAATTCAAGCTCAGCAACTTACTAGCCATGTTGCCATGGACCAGTTACTTAAAACTACAAAACTTCTGTTTCCTTATTTATGAAATGGAGGATATAATAACACCTACCACATAAGGTTTGCTTGAATAAAAATAGAATATTTTTGAAGCACTTATGTGATGTCTTGTGTAGAGTAAAATATATATGGACATGTTTTAGGGCATGCTGGTGATGAATCATGCAGATGGGCCCATCAACTTTTCCCATCTCTGGACACTCAAGTTGGTGATAAATCAACACAGGATGCAAAGAGTCCTAGTCCATGATGATGAAAAAAACATTGTATCTTCTGAATCTGGTTCTCAGTGTGAAGTAAGAGCACAGCAGTGACCATTAGTGGAAAAGCTATCCCTAAAATCCACTTCTTCCCTTTCAAGCTATAGAATTGACATATCCAAAACTCTAGTCTCTGAAGAAAAAATATGTTAAAATATGAAAAAAAAGTCTAAATAAAGTGGGAGACATAATTTGTAAAGGGCAAGGGATTGCTTTTTTGAAAATAGAATAAGTCGATGCTTCTCGAATGTTCTCTGGAAGGCAGAGGAGAATGAATGGACACCTGCCAAGTGTTGTGGAGCAGAGCAGAACATGACATGTCTCTGAAATCATGAGGTGTCAATCATGATGCATAAAAATGTTATATTCTACGTCTTATTTTTTATATTTGTTAGCTTAAAAATTTCCTTAAAATCTCAATGAAAAGGTGCATCTTATACATTTCAGGTCTTTCCAGCACACTGGTACTTTTCCAGTAAGACGCACAATTTGAACAGGGCTTTGTCTATGGTATATATATATATATACCTGTTGAGGGAATTTTCTTTAAGGAATAAATTAATCTAGGAAGGGAAAAAAATCTATCACCTGGAATAGTGTCAAAACAGTTATAAATAAAAACAATTTTTCTCTCAAACCCTATAAAGCTAAAAGTGAGAGTAGAGAGTCACTATTTAAACAATCCTTTGGGGAAATTGTTAGATTTTTATTCAAGGGAAGCCAAGGCAATCTTGATCTGAGGAAGCTGGTTATGTAATACAAAAAATGAGGATTTTTCAGTCAATGTATTACAAACCTGGGCCTGCCATTTGTTATGTGAAGGAGAGTTATTTAACTTCTCTGAGCCTCAATTTCTTCACCTGCAAAGGGAAATAACAATGAAGAGTTGTTTAAACAGCCAGAAATAATGGTGTGAAATGCCTGGACTGCTTACTACATGGAGTTGATGCTTAATGTAATAGATACAGTAATACTTTAGGAGCTTATTAATTCATTTATTCATTTTGGTAGAACAGTGTGTCACTGAGACAAGGTGAAAAGTAGTAGTATGAATACTGTTCTTGACATTTTATTGATGTCTACTTGCAGAGGCTTCTCCAGGTACAAGCATAGATCACAGGGGGCATCAGCCACTGAGTAACCCAGAGCAATGTGAACAACCTGTCTATAAAGCAATGAGGTTATAAGTCCATTAGGGTGGATTTGCATATAGGTTCACCTAAAAAAAAAATAGTTATTGAGCTTTGACTATGCAAAAAAGCATCATACTAGCCATAAAGCCCATAAAATGGAAGGACAAATTATAAAGAGAGCAAAAATTGCTCTTCCTAACTTCTAAGGAGCTCACCTCTGAAGGAGTGTAAAATGATGAACATGCAATAAACCCAGTGCATTTGTTCTTGGAAAAACACAATGAATCTAGGCTCTGGGAAAATTCTCAAAGCTCATGAATAAAATTTTCACATCAATGGAATACTTGCAGTTGCAGAAAGCACTCAAATATAACTTAGCACCATCAGCTCTAAAATTGCTATGTAGCTGGGCCTAGAGGCCATCTACTTGGAAGGAGAACCAGACAGATCTTCTCTGAAGCGTGGTTGACCCATACTCTGACTTTATTTAATAATGTACCTTTGGTGGTGGTAAAGACTATGGAGAATGTTTAACCGCAACCTCTACCCACCACTCAGACCCAGTGACCCCTTACTACCATCTCAGAAATTTGGGTTGAAGAACTGGTTTTATCCTTACTTTTGGAGCCTAAAGAAAACACCTGTCCTTTGACTATATACTGAGTATCTCATATGTACTCTACCAAGTGCCAGGCAAAGACACAATATGTTTTCCCAAAGGGCTCAGGGTCTAGTTCAAGGGACAGAGACCTGAAAATAAATAAGTACAGCAGTGTGATAAGCATTCATCTGGACTTAATTCTTTTCAAGTTGGTGTACATGGAATGGGAATCAGGCTTCCATCCAGAACAGGCAGGGTAATCTTTCCACAGTTGGGGTTGGTTGGCATAAATCCAACAAGATCTTGGAAATCTTTCTCCACAGCCCAATTTCTAAAAAATAAAATGTTTATTTTCAAAAGTCATGTTTCCTATAAGTATTATCTTCACTGGTAAATTTTTAAAATGGCTCAAAATATAAAAGATTTATACATAACTCTCCTGAGAAAGCCAAAAATTGAAAGAAAAAAAAAAAAAAGGAAATCACTAGCACCTTAATGTTGCATTAGGAGAAAAAGAAAAGTACTTTGGCTGCCCATTGCTAAGGCAGTTAATGAGTACCCAATGACAGTTAAGCCTTGTTATAAAAAGTTAGATATATTGAGTTACTATCATGAGCCAGAGATGGTTCTGGGTGATTTACATGTATTATCCCTATCAGAATTCCTCAGAATAGTCTTCTTTTTCTTCTTTTTTTCCCTCAGAATTGTCTTTTTAGACAAATTTTTATCCTAGACCCTGAATTAGTTTTCCCAACAATGTTTTGATTTCTAGGAACAACCTTCCCTTCATCTACCAAATACTACTTCAAGGGCAGAGTTTGAAAAGCAAGGCCCTAAAAGCCTTAATTTCCTTTTGATTTTCATCTATGTGGGATCACAAGTATTTGGTTTAGAATTGACCATTTCTACGGTAAGCTCTAAGCGAGAAAAATTCCAATGTGGCTCTGACTGAAATATTTGACAAAGCCCTGAGGCTGTCGGGAGAGTATTGACTTTATATTTTCATTTTTTTACTTTTTTAAGTGTTTATTTCTTTTGAGAGAGAAAGAACGCATGAGCAGGGGAGGGGCAGAGGGGGAGAGAGACTCCCCAGCAGGCTCCATGCTGTCAGTGCAGAGCCTGATGCGGGGCTCCATCCCACAAACCATGAGATCACGACCTGAACCAAAATCAAGAGTCAGATGCTTAACTGACTCAGCCACCCAGGCAACCCTGGATAGTATTGACTTTATAAATAAATGGATGTCACTGAGGTATAAATGTGCTCTTCTCCTTTGCCTAAAAGTAGTTAGTTTAGGAGGAAGATGTTTACTGATATATAGAATAAAATATTTATTTGTATCTCAAGTTTATTCAATACCAAACCTTGTACACTTCAGATCACATAACGTAATGAAAGACATGTAGGGTGCAGCAAGCCCAGTCTGCACCTTACAGGTGCACCTTATAGGTGATGAAGTCAACTCAGAAGAGGAGGAGTCTCCCTGTGACATCACACAGCTTGAAGAGAAATGCAGATCAGGATACTGTGTAGCTCTCCTCACTCCATTTCCTGCCTCTCCTACTGCACCTCTGCATCTCTTACTGATGGCATGGGTGCTATTTGTATGCTGAACTCCCAAGGAATGTTCTCCCAGTGTATCATTTTGGAACACTATTTGGCTACTCATCCCTTAGTTTTCTTCATTACCACGGAACTTAAAAGAAGCTCACTCAAGAAAAGTCTTTCATAAGACAATACCCAACTGTAATCTGAAAGCATATGACACTTTGTTACATCAGGAATCCCTGCCTTCCATTGGTTTGTGGGATGCCAATTTGTAATAATGGTAGTAAAGAATTCATTGGAAAACCAAGATAACACATGGCCAGAGTTTAGTGGAGAGGCAGGCATGTCAACTGTGGGAATGGCTGAGTTGACAATGATATAAACTCAAAAGAACATGTTCTAGTTTCTGTTAATTAATAGGCCTCCAAAACTTCTTGTATTTTTTGACAGTGTTTAAAATCTTTCCTCCTTTTGAAACTGTTTTCTATTGGCTTCCAGTGCATTATTC
This sequence comes from Panthera uncia, assembly GCF_023721935.1. Taxonomy (NCBI): domain Eukaryota; kingdom Metazoa; phylum Chordata; class Mammalia; order Carnivora; family Felidae; genus Panthera; species Panthera uncia. The sequence continues at coordinate 96,564,192 of NW_026057580.1, forward strand.
TTAGTTCTCCCTCTCTCCCTCCATCTGTCTCATCTTCTGAATATCTGCTGAATATCATCCTTCTACGACACTGATGTCTTTTTCTCTCTTTCTCACCATCATTTTTCCATGGAGCTACAATTTTACATTTTCAAAACCCAGAGAGTATCCACTATTTATTTCTATGGCATCCCAAACTCTGTGTGTCAAAACTGAATTCATTTTTGGGGCACCTGTGTGGCTCAGTCGGTTAAGCGTCCGACTTCGGCTCAGGTCATGATCTCACAGTCTGTGAGTTCGAGCCCCACATTGGGCTCTGTGCTGACAGCTCAGAGCCTGGAGCTTGCTTCAGATTCTGTAACTTCCTCTCTCTCTGCTCTTTCCCTGCTCACATGCTGTCTCTCTCTCAAAGGTAAAGATTAAAAAATTTTTTTAAAAATTCATTTTTTATACAAACTTCTCTTTCAAAGGAGTGAAGCATATTTCTCCAATCCTTTAAGTGTGAGCTGTGCACAGTGACTTCCTTACAAAGAGTATAGTATGAAAAAGAGGGGAAAAGGATTGTTTCACAGTGGAGGAGTCTGGAAAACACCTCAGTCAGATAATCGAGATCAACCACAGTATTGATAGTACATCCCCTTAACATGATGTGATGAAAATGGTACTTTTTCTCTGTGGTCTTCTTTCCAAAATGCATAATCCTAGTGTAATCGTAAAAAAAAAAAATCAGACAAATCCCTATCAAGGGACATTCTACAAAATACTTGGCCAGTACTCCTGAAAACAGACAAGATCATCAAAAACAAGAAAAGTCTGAGACACCATCACAAACAAGATGAGCCCAAGGAGACATAACAACTAAATGCAATGTAGTAATCTGGAAGATATTCTGGAACAGGAAAAAAAAGACATTAAAACTAAGGAAATCTGAATAAAGTCTGGACTTTAGTTAGCAATAATGTATAAATATATGATCATGAATTGTGACAAATGTACCACACTAAGAGGTTAAGAATCGAGAAACTGAGTGTGAGTAGATGCAAACCCTCTGTGCAATCTTTACAAATTTTCGGCAAATCTAAAATGATTCTAAAATAAAAATTTTGTTAAAATAATGAATTCATACGGGCCCCTGGGTGGCTCAGTCATTTGAGTGTCTGACTTCAGCTCAGGTCATGATCTCGCAGTTTGTGGGTTCGAGCCCCGCGTCGGGCTCTGTGCTGACAGCTCAGAGCCTGGAGCCTGCTTCCGATTCTGGGTCTCCCTCTCTCTCTGCCCCTCCCCCGCTCATGCTCTGTCTCTCTTTGTGTCTCAAAAATAAATAAACGTTAAAAATGTTTTAAATAACGAATTCATAAATTTCCCTCCCAAGCCTTTTTTTTTTTTTCTTTATGCTCCCTATTTTCGTCAGTGTAATTGTGGTGGGACAACCAGAACTTTGTCCCAGCTATTCACATTTATAAGGCACATGGCTTTTAATAAACAATGTTTTCTTAATTCCGAAATTTAATATCTGAGTTTAGCACCTACATATTGAGAAAAAAATAGTTAACATAGGAAGCTACCAGATAGCCTCCATTTGTTAATGACACAAATCTGGGTACCACCCCATAAAGTACAAAGTTGATTTGAGATCATCTGCAGTGGAGAAATCAGAATGGATGCACTTTAACTCAGATTCAGAAAACTTTAAACTTATTTTTCTTTTAAAATCTTCTTTTTTTATAGCATTTATTTATTTTGGGGAGAGAGAGAGAGCATGCATGCACATGAGTGGGGGAGGGTCAGAAAGTGGGAAAAAGGATCCAAAGCGGGTCTCGAACTCTCCTTGAGATCATGACCTGAGCCAAAGTCGGATGTTTAACCGACTGAGCCACCCACGCGCCCCAAGAAAACTGTAAACTTTTTTTTTCTGTAAATTATCTAAACTGCCTCGTCTGGAGATAACCCCACATGCCGTTCTGCCTTTTCTGCCTGCCAATTTATATTCATTAATGTCTTTCCTGTTTAAATCCTAGAATAAATTTTATGCTCCTCCCTCAACTGTCTCTGCGTATTCCCTTTCTGCTTGTCTGACCGGAGGTGATGTAATGTCTCGTGTAGCCTCTGTGCCCTGCTGCATGAAGAGGAAAGGATCACCTGGTCTGTCGCCATGCCCTGCCCTCATGGCCGCTTCTGAGCTCTAGGTTGACCTCACTGGTCACTAACGTCGTGCTTGGGCTGCCACCCACAGCAGGTGGCACAGCTAGGCCCATCCTGTTCTTTCAGTTTCCATCATTCAGCAATGACCGCTAGTGTCGCTGTTCCCTCACTCTTTAGCCTCTGTTTCCTGACCTTTGGCTTCTGCTGGGTCTCATACCACTTCCGTGTTCCTTTCCAAGGCATACTGAAAGTCCTGGATACCTTGCAATCCACACACAGGCTCTGGGAACCAGGAGGGACATGGAAGGCCCATCCGCCTAAACCCCTTCTTTGTCACTGACATTACTGTTTTGTTCATGACTGTATTCTTGGCATGTCATTCTGCTCTGGGATTATGCTGAATGCAGGCCTTTTCAGAGGGCCCATGCCATAGGAAAGAAAGAACAATCCTCTTCTTTGGGATTTTCCCAAACCAACTGGATTTTTTTCCACCACAAGGCCTGGCACCAGATCCTCTACTCCTTTACCTTGGTGAGGCAGCAATGGAGCATGGACTGGATCCCCAGTTGGCCCATCTGCTCCTCTCTTCGTATTTCACTGCGTTCATGAGCTCTCTCTTCTACCCTCTCTCTCCCCACACACCCCAGCTCCTCCCCCTAGACTTGGAAAGAATTTTGATTTCCTTTTCCTCCCTAACAGGAACTGCCTTCATGTCACAACCACATCCTTCTTTGTTCCATAATTTAATATTAAGACTTTATACGATAGTCCTGTTTATGACTCTTAACATTCAAAGCCTAGCTTTGGAAATTCTAAGAACACTCTTTCTCTCCCACAAAGAAAGGCTCTGACAAATCAAAAGACTTCTTTCAGACTGTCATCTCGTGACAGACTTCAAAATTTTCTTTTTGAACTTCAAAGCAGAACGATGATTATTGTCTAAAAATTTCTTTGTCTGGATCTTCCCTCTGCTGCCGTTGAGCAATAAAATCAGGCTTAGGTCTTAGGCTTCTTGGCAGAAAGGCTGCCAGGGACTAACCTCAGTTACTCAGAGAAAAATGCCACAGGTTGTATTTAAGATATTATCTCAAAGTACATGGTTTTTCTCTGCTTGGCTTCAATTCCAACCGGGCAGAATGCTTAGCATGGCAATTGGCTGCTACGAAGCAGGCACACATCGTTGACTCTAATAACATTATTGTTGATGTCATTGTTACTATTGTTATTCTCAAAGGTCTGAGATGTTTTGAGAGGTTCATGATGAGAGAGACAGTGAAGGCAGAGCAGGTAGGCTTCAGGGCCATGCAGCTGGGGGGGAAAGATCGTGAACACAGGTGGGAAGGCAGGAAATCACGGAGCAGTAAGAAGGCAGCAAGATGGAAACAGAAGGAAGGGAGGGAGAAAAAGATTGGAGAGGTAAGTGGCAGAAAAGTTACAGATGACCATAATTTCTAAGACTAAGAATTTGTATTTTATTTCATAGGCACCCAAGAAGTTTTTGCTTTGTCCTCACAGTCAAGTCATGAGTGTGTGGTGCGAGCACACGCATTCACCTGTGAATTCTACAAACTAAAATCAGCGTTCAAAGGACAGCAAAAACGAATGGATCTGCCTGTTGAAGCAAACATGCTCCTCGCATTTTCTGAGTAGCTACTTCAGAGTTTTTTAACGAGATAAGTCCTTACACACGAAGTTGAAGTACCATAATCTTTTATTCCCATTCTATTTGCCAAATACATCATCGAGTTTGTATGTAGTACCTGTTAAATACTGGGGTGTGTGTGTGTGTGTGTGTGTGTGTGTGTGTGTGTTTATGTGTGTGTGTCTTAAGTTTATTTATTTTTGAAGGAGAGAGAGAGAGAGTAAGCAAGGGAGAAGCAGAGAGAGAGAGAATCGAAAGCAGGCTCCAGGCTCTGAGCTGTCAGCACAGAGCCCGGTGTGGAGCTTGAACCCACAAACTGTGAGATCATGACCTGAGCCGAAATCAGACGTTTAACACACTGAGCCACCCAGACGTCCCTAGTTACCTGTTAAATATTTTAATATTTTTCAGCCTTCATTTTAGTTTTGCAGCAAGGTTTTGCCTTCTGCCTTTGGTTTATTCTTAACAAAAAGAGAGAGAAATGTGTCAGGACCAGGGATAAAGAGAGAAGGAAATTAATAATATATGGCTTGGAAAAACCCAGGGATAAATCTCAAGGGCAAGAGGCTCATGGAAAGCAAACTTGCTTAAGTGAAATTGCAATAAAGAGACCCATATATCTAGAATAACTATTCAATAACCACTCCCGCCAACAAATAACCCAAATAAAAGACTAAGACATATAGTGAGGCAGGTAAGAAACTGAATCTGTTTTATCTTTGGAAGCAAAACTCCACACGAACCCAGGGCTGCACCGATAGTCAGGTTGGGAAGAATTCAAGATTCAGTTCATTGGGTGATCGATTGCCAAGCTCTTAGCAGGAAGAAACCATATGCCTTATGTACTGTATCAGCACCTGTCACTAACACATACCTGGCCTTCAGTGAGTTTATTGAACTGAACCAAACTGAATACCTAAGCACTGGAAAATATAAAATCTGGCCCTTGAATTGTGCTGACTCTTCCCAACCTTTACGGGGAGTTCTGTATTATCCTCCATTGGCTATATGATCCCTGGCCTATAGAACTTGTTGAGTGAAGTCTTGTTTAATTTTACGTTCTTACCAAGGAATGTGTTATAGGACTGTTTATTCTCTTACTGGCCCTTCAGTATAAAGAGCATTTACGTATCATGATTTCAAACACATTCAAGGATCCAGTTGCCTCCTTGCCCTGAGGTTCTCTGGAGCTTCAGAGAATGGACCAGACTTCCCAAGAAGGACGGTGTTCTAAATCCACTCTTGATTAAGTCCATCTTGCTTCCTATTGGGTCCTTCCTAAAAGACCATGAGATGTTCTGCAGAGGCTTCAGAATTACTAGTGATAACGAAGGATAAGGAAAGAGGTTAAGAATGCTAGGATTGGTGGGTTAATAACAAAATAAAAACTTGAAATACTGTTCTGTTTCTTTACCCCATGTCCTTTAGCCTCTTAATTAACCTCTTCAATGTATAAGAAAAATAGGACCTTAACTCCCGGGGGATCAACGTTCTTTGAACCTTTATGGTACACTTGAATTACAGCTATTAATACTGAGATCATGAAAGAATGAGTAAGACATTCCTACTCATTAAAGTGCTCCCAAACGATACATTCAAAACTTTAAGTCCTTTAAGTGGATGTAACTTTCCATTAATAATGAAGAAAAGCTCTTTATTTTAAAATTTCTAGAAATTGGAGCCTTGGAATACATCTAACATAAAAAAGGTCAATTCATTTGTTATGAAATATCCTTTTCCCCTCTCTTTCCTATTATTGGGAAGGAGTGATAGAGTCCTATCTTTTATTCCTAGGCCTCTCAGGGAAGTTACATGTGGATCAGTGAAGATTATGTTAAAGATTCAAAAAGTCTAAAGATGTAAAAAAAAATGCAGATACTATTGATATTTTTGTCTTTGCTATCACTCCATTAACTTCCATTTTACCCGTTAACTTTTTATTCCCAGTCAGTGGTTTTATTCTGCTCAAAAAAGTCTTAATTTTTCATCAATGTTCGCTTTTAAATATCAGTTAAATAACAGAATGCTTTCCCCCTGAATTTAGATGGAAACAAAACCAAAACATTTTTTTAAAAGGGAGGGGGAGGGCGTCTGCTCCTTGAAGGGTTATCAGACACATTTTGGGGACATCTGTGTCCCAGAACAGCTCTGGTTACCCAGATCTTTCACACACCAAGTCTTCTTAGTTTGAAAAGTAGTTGCATAGTTTTTAAAATTATTACTCAGTTTGCAAGAATCTTCTCAAAAGGATGAAAGTGTGTGTGTGTGTGTGTGTGTGTGTGTGTGTGTGTTTCAAAGACAAAGAAAATCCATAATTAAAAAACAATTCTAATCTGCTCAGGCCTGAAAATAGCCCCAATTCAAGTTCCTTTTTCCCACACAGCTGAGGTGCTTCAAAGTTGTAATGGAAACAGAATTGAAATGAACCGAGAATGATTTTGAGTGTAAGGGAGAACTTTCCAGTTTTACTTTTGTTCAATTTCCTGATGGATGAGGCTGTACCACAACCTGACAGGGGAGGAGGTAAGGCTGGCCACTGTGCAGGCTGGAATACTCCTGCAGGGGCACAGAGTAAAAATCACAGACAGAGCCAGATCCACATTTCTGCTATACACTGCTTCCCAGGAGCTTCACAAATCTAAAACACGTGAAGAAAGTAATTGAGTAGCTATAAATTCCATCATAAAACTTTCCTACTGGGAATAGGCAATAAGTCCATTAAAAATAAACCACAACAGGCATGCTTGATGGTGGAAAACATTACAAATAACTCACACGCTGGCAAGAAATCACAACCAATAAGTGTGTTCTAAAAATAGTGGGCCAGGGGAGGGAAACTACCTACAATAAGTGATTTCCAAAGGAAATGCCAATTATTACAAAAAGGCCAACAAAAATGGTGAGGATGGCCCGGGCTCCAGCCTGCAGGGCTCTGTCTCTCTCCACTGGCTGCAGTTAAAAGGAAGGATTTTTTTTTTTTTATTTCCCCATTATGAGTAGTTCCCATGTTTTAATATAGTCAGAAGATTTACATGTTTTTCCCACAATGTAAAAGGGAGACTTGTTCTTTTTTTTTATATGAAATTTATTGTCAAATTGGTTTCCATACAACACCCAGTGCTCATCCCAACAGGTGCCCTCCTCAATGCCCATCACCCACCCTCCCCTCCCTCCCACCCCCCATCAACCCTCAGTTTATTCTGTTTTTAAGAGTCTCTTGTGGTTTGCCTCCTTCCCTCTCTGTAACTTTTTTTTCCCCTTCCCCTCCTCCATGGGTTTCTGTTAAGTTTCTCAGGATCCACATAAGAGTGAGAACATATGGTATCTGTCTTTCTCTGTATGACTTATTTCACTTAGCATCACACTCTCCAGTTCCATCCATGTTGCTACAAAAGGCCATATTTCATTCTTTCTCATTGCCAAGTAGTATTCCATTGTATATATAAACCACAATTTCTTTATCCATTCATCAGTTGATGGACATTTAGGCTCTTTCCATAATTTGGCTATTGTTGAGAGTGCTGCTATAAACGTTGGGGTACAAGTGCCCCTATGCATGAGCACTCCTGTATCCCTTTGGTAAATTCCTAGCAGTGCTATTGCTGGGTCATAGGGTAGATCTATTTTTAATTTTTTGAGGAACCTCCACACTGTTTTCCAGAGTGGCTGCACCAGTTTGCATTCCCACCAACAGTGCAAGAGGGTTCCCATTTCTCCACATCCTCTCCAGAATCTATAGTCTCCTGATTTGTTCATTTTAGTCACTCTGACTGGCGTGAGGTGGTATCTGAGTGTGGTTCTGATTTGTATTTCCCTGATGAGGAGCAACGTTGAACATCTTTTCATGTGCCTGTTGGCCATCTGGGTGTCTTCTTTAGAGAAGTGTCTATTCACGTCTTGTGCCCATTTCTTCACTGGATTATTTGTTTTTCAGGTGTGGAGTTTGGTGAGTTCTTTATAGATTTTGGATACTAACCCTTTGTCCATTTGCAAATATCTTTTCCCATTCCATCGGTTGCCTTTTAGCTTTGTTGATTGTTTCCTTTGGAGTGCAGAAGCTTTTTATCTTCATGAGGTCCCAATAGTTCATTTTTGCTTTTAATTCCTTTGCCTTTGGAGATGTGTCAAGTAAGAAATAGCTGCAGCTGAGGTCAGAGAGGTTTTTTCCTGCTTTCTCCTCTAGGGTTTTGATGGTTACCAAAGCGGGAGGCATCACAATCCCAGACTTTAGCCTCTACCACAAAGCTGTAATCATCAAGACAGCATGGTATTGGCACAAAAATAGACACATAGACCAATGGATTAGAATAGAGACCCCAGAACTAGACCCACAAATGTATGGCCAACTAATCTTTGACAAAGCAGGAAAGAACATCCAATGGAAAAAAGACAGTCTCTTTAACAAATGGTGCTGGGAGAACTGGACAGCAACATGCAGAAGGATGAAACTAGACCACTTTCTTAGACTATTCACAAAAATAAACTCAAAATGGATGAAGGACCTGTATGTGAGAAAGGGGGCCTTGTTCTTAAAGAAGAGGAATTGCAAATGATTCTTACCATTACCATGCCCAGAGATGTTCATATTTCTATACCTTGAAGAACCATCTGTAGAGCTTACAAGTGAAGCCTGATGGTGGCCATAAGTACTAGTCATTTAAGAAATGTAGGCATATAAAGAGCACGTGTGTTGATTGCCCACCGAGAGGCACTGGGGATTTGGAGTCAGACAAAACCTTGGCCTGTCTCCTCAATGGTTAGACTTAAATAAAAGAGATGGACAAATACGAAGGTTACAATATAATTTGTGCACTAAGAAAAGTATGCAAAGAAGCCCCAACCAATGAGAGACATCTAACATATTGGGAGGCCAATTGCTTAAACCCTGGAACCTGGATTTTCTCACCTGAAAAATGGAAACAAAAATAACTATACCACATGTATATTGAAAGGATCAGATAAATTAGAATGAAGGTTTTTGAAAGTTAAGAATACCATACAGATGCAATTGATAACTAATTTACCTCTAAAATGAAAAGATTTTTGCTATGTGCTAAGCACATTATTAGCTATTTATGTATATGAACTGATTCTCTCAATGACCCTACGAGGTAGATAATATGATTATTGCTACTTCACAAATGAGGAGACTGTGGCCTGGAGTCACCAGATAGGTAACTTATGAAAGGTTACATGGCTAGGATTCAAACCCAGGCATCTGGCTCTAAGCTAAGAATTTACCATGAGTTAATGAAGCTTAAACTTTGGGACTTCTCATTTGCATGGACCACTCCCAGGCTCTGGGTGGAACACCAGTAGTATCTTCACATGGTCATATGTTCTTACAAGATTTGCAAAAATAAGATATTTTAGCCAACTGATCAAGAATACTCTCCCTCTCCCTTTCCACTCCAACTTGAGATCTCTCAAGCCGACTAGAGCTGGAGTAACCACGTCACTTTTGAAATCCAGCTAAGGGGGAGTTGAGTCGACGATACATTTGGTTTAGGTTTAGCAAAATCTATTTATATAGTTTGCAGTCACTCCTATGTCTGGCAGGGTTATAGGGAGGCATCACAGTCTAGTGGAGGTAAGATTTAGAGGTTTGTCTGGCTCCATTGATAATGCTCCTGACCCTTCCCTGCTTTTCATGTGCTTAGTGATCCATACACGAGTGTTTGCTTCCTTCATTTAAAAGCATGGTAGTCTCTCCTCAGCCACCAAACATCATGTGGCACTACTTTCCATGTCCTACTTGGCTGAAACAGACCTTTCTAGTTGATGTTCCCTTCCCGCTCTCCCTATACAGCACACTCCATCCAAACTTCACTCCTTCCTTTCCTGGACCATGCTTTTTGTTCATGTTCTTATTAATTTCATCAATGACAAACTGGTTAATGAGTGTTGGCAATTCAATGAGCATTTAAAATAAGTCAATAGACGGGCTCCTGGGTGGCTCAGTCAGTTAAACATCCAACTCTGGCTCAGGTCATGATCTCACGGTTTGTGAGTTGGAGCCCCGCGTCAGGCTCTGCGCTGACAGATCAGAGCCTGTTCTGATTCTGTGTCTCGCTCTCTCTCTGCCCCTCCCCTGCTCATGCTCTGTCTCTCTCTGTCTCAAAAATAAATAAAAAAACATTCAAAAAAATAAGTCAATAGAAAACTTTAAATGTCAAAAATCCTATAACTTGTAAAAAGAAACTTGATAGAGGTTCTCTAGATTTGGTAAGAATCCTAAAACTTGGGAAGCTGGGTGGTTCAGTCAGTTCAGTTTCTGGCTGTTGGTTTCATCTCAGGTCATGATCTCGGGGCTCCTGGGTTCAAGTCCCATGTCAGGCTCTGTGCTGAAGGCACGGAGCCTGCTTGGGATTCTTTCTCTCCCCCTCTCTGCCCGTCCCTCTCTCTCTCTCCGAAAATAAATATACTTTAAAAAATCCTAAAAATTTATAACAATCCTAAAAATTTATAACATTATCAGTATTGGGTTTTGAATCTGAAAGCTTTCTAAGATATCAAAAACTAATTAATGACTAATCATTTTAGCCTCTCATAATGTTGGAAAGATTGAATTTTCTTCCCTTTCTTGTCAAAAAAGTAAAATAACAGTTGTTATATACAGCAAAAAATAGATAGTAAAAATGTATCATAAGGTGGCTCAGCAGTTAATTAATGAAATACCTTTTCTGTATTTTCACGTTTGTGGTATCGGTTTTTGAAAATTAATTATTATTTCTTTTTAATTTTTAAATAAGTATTTGTTTTCCTACCTGATTAATTCTTCTCCATAATGAGAGTCCCACAAATTATATGATATTGGAAATCCACAAAACATAGGTTTTTCTCCATTCCCAGCCCATACTTTTTAAGAAGTCATTCTGACGGTTAAATAATTGCTTTGTTATATGGATTACAAGTTATTTGATTTTGCTTTAAATGAATGTTTATTTGAAGGAAGATGGCAGCCTATGTTGGACAGAGCTCTGCCTGGGCGTGAGCAGAGCTGAGTTCTCAGGGTGTCCAGGTGGGTTTTCCACGTCTCTGTATCTCTTTATGCTAATGCTACCTTAGACTACATGTCTCCAGTGGTCCTTCTATGTCTCTGGGTTCTGGGTTCTCTGACAACTCTGGGAAAAATATTCTCTCTCTCCCCTTAATTTTCTTTTGGCTAATAATAGGAAATGAACAGGAGAAACCAAATAACCAATGACTCCCTGTCTGACTGTGTAAATTCACTTTAACCCTATTAACAACATCACTGAAACTTCTTTATCAATATCAATTAGACTGAAACTCTAACAATTGCTGTGAAGTAAAGAAAAATAAGCAGGTTGCTGGGGCCAAAGCAGAGTTCACGGTACAGCAGAATCTGCTGTGGGAAGGCTGGCTGGGCTAGGGTATGGCTATAAATCATAAGTCCAGGAACAGGTGTGTGAGACTGGAGGGCTGGCAGATGACCGTGACAGAGGAGGGAGGCCACAGCAAGAGCAGCAAAATCAGCAAGCTCGCAGATCAGGCCATGCCAGGCCACCACTTAGGTCTGTGGTTCCCAGGGCCAGCTGAGTATGAGAATCACCCGCAGAGCTTTTAAAACCAATAATGCCACCAACCCACATTATAATTTACATTTCTCAGGTGATTCTAATGTGCAGTTAGTTCTGGAAAACAAGGGCCTCAGTGCTGTGCTTTGGGGGAAGCCCAGAGGCTGGATGCTTATAGATCCCTTTTAAAGAAAGGCCAAATAATAATAATAATAATAATAATAACAAAATGAAAAATAAATAACAAAGGCTAATATCAGAGTTGGATTCATTTAGTAAGTGAATTTAGTTAAATACAGATCTTCCTGAAGGAAAAATATCATTAGTCACTTACACTTTAGTACATCCCTGTCCAAGAAATGGAACTTTCTGTGATGATAGAAATGTTCTATATGTAGTGTGGAGTCCCATTCAGTGGCCTGCTAGCCACATGTGGCTATTGAGCACTTGAAATGGGGCTAGACTAATGTAGCAACTAAGTTTTTAATTTAATTATTTTTTTTAAAAGAACACTGTTTCAATGCTTATATATTTTTGAGAGAGAGAGAGAGAGAGGCAAAGAGAGAGAGAGAGAGAGAGAGAGAGAGAGAGAATCTGAAGCAGGCTCCAGGCTCTGAGCTGTCAGCACAGAGCCCAATGCAGGGCTTGAACCCACGAACTATGAGATTGTGACCTGAGCCAAAGTCGGACACTTAATTGCCTGAGCCACCCAGGTGCCCCTTAATTTAGTTAAATTTAAACTAATTTAGATGGAAATAGCTACATGTAGCTAACGGCTCCCATTTTATAGGTCAGTGCGGTTCTGTTGTAAATGGCTGAGGAATGAAAAGGTAGAGAGAATAAGGTTCTGGAAGACCCAGGGAAGGGAGCAAGAAGGCAGATAGGTAGGGAAACAAGGGTATTTAATAAATGGCTTCAGGGCAAAATACTGTGGGAGACAAAGATGAAATTAGATCTGTAGTACATATCAAATATTTTCTTAAATCCTAGAAACATAACCAAGTGCTTTCTTCATTCAATATAATTTACACTGTCATTGAATTAAAAAACATCTGTATAGATCAGCATAAAGTAAAACATAAAACGCTGAGAAACAGATAAAGTTGCAGGAGTATGTTTGGCATGCCCCCACTTATTCAACACTTTAAAGTAGAAAAAAACAACAGTGCGTATTGTTTGCAGAGACATGCATATGTGCTAAACACTTGAAAACGTCGGACAGAAAACTCCCAACTTTCAGGTAAGGGTTGCCTCAGGCAAGTGAGCTGGGGAAAGGAGAGGGGGTGGAGGAAATTTTAGTTTACAGACCTGAAACAAATATGGCAAACTACGAATGCTTACTATCAGCATTGGGTACACGTGTGTTCTAGTATCTTCTGTGCTCTTCTCTGTGTTTGAAGTGGAAATGTGAAATTTTCAAAATTGAAAATTTACTTATTGTTAATGAAATAAAGGTTTGCCATCAGGTTGGGGCAGGCTTCTGGGAAGAGTTGGTGGGCAAAATTCTTTCCGTCCAAAATCAAATTATAAAATGTCAGATATCTTTAGATATTTTTATAGGTAATTGAAGATATTCAACATTATTTTGTTTTTAAGAAATTTTTTTTCAAAATCAGACATAGAATCCAAAGCAGGCTCCAGGCTCCCAGCTGTCAGCACAGAGCCTGACACGGGGCTGGAACCCATGAACTGTGAGGTCATGACCTGAGCTGAGGTCGGACGCTCAACTGACTGAGCCACCCAGGCGCCCCTCAACATTATTTTGTCATGGAAAGTAATCTATGTTACTTTAAGGGAGCATTCTTCTCTACTCTGTGCTATACTACATTGTACTACAAATTCTACTGATCTACCAAAATTTTCCCATAATTAAAGGTTTATGTATAAACATCCCTGATCGTTGCCCTAGAAAATATGGAAGCCAAAATTTTATCTTTTAAAATACAGAATCATTAATAATAATAAATGAACCACTATTGCTATATATCAACAAAATGGTTCATATCTATACTTCACGTTCATCTTTAAATATACTGACAAACTCTTTACAGTTTTAGCAAAAATACAAGGTAGCAATTTGTACTCTTACCACTAACTGATCACATGACTAATTAAGCAACAACTAATAAATGGTGAAATTAATATTTGAATCCACGTTTATCTGTTTCTAATTCTTACTATGAAATGATATGCCCCGATTCGAGAAACCCCCCGAAAACAAACCACCAGAGTCCAGAGCCAAAGGCAAGCGGCAAGGGTCGTTTATTGCAGGTTCGAAACCGGTCCTCCGCGCACTCGTTGTGGAGGCCGTTGCAAGAGGCCCCGAGCAAGGATCTTACAGCTTCTTTTATAGACAGGCACAAACAAGTTAGGGATTTTTTTGAGGTTACAGAGTTGTTATAGGTTGACATTTAAATTTGAACGCTCAGCAGAACTTGATTGGTTCCCGCCTTTATTTCAAACCATTCAGCAGAACTTGATTGGTTCCCGCCTTTATGTCAGACTACCACGGGGCGCGCCCTGGCTGGTTTCCGGAACGGCGGTGGAAGGGAAAGATCTTTTCTTTGCAGTTGTGAGTACACCTGGTAATTTTTCTCTTAGCCTCTCAGAAACACTAAAGCTACACTCTCTTACTTTCCTTATCCTTAACACGGAGAAGTATTAAAATGAAAAAAATCATCGAAGACACATCACAACTTTTAATGGTGGGTTAATTGCCTTGGCTGCTCTTGGCCACTTAGTGGTGATCGTTCTTGCCCAGTCTTTATAAAAGTGCACAGGCGTGGGCTCACTTCAATCTAATTCTGTGCTCTGAGACGGGAAGAATGAGTACATTCCAAGATACTGGTTTGTTATTAAAATTTTGTGCTGAAGCTATTTTGTGTGTGCAGTTCCCCGGTCAACTTCCCTTCTTACTAATCCGAATCCTAATAGTAATAAACACAAATAAAATGCTAACGGAAGTGTAATGAAAATATTAAAAAAGAATGATTATAACATGCTAGATAGAAAACCCTTCTTCATATAACTTTAAATGATACAGCTATATTCTCTCCTGTTCGTTTGACTGAAAAGACCCAACCTCCCTCATCTTGACATTCTTCCCGTAAATGTTTGATCTTGCAGATACTGTCCTGTTCTTCCATGCAGTGCATCTACCAAGGAGAATAGTTAATGTAGAGAAATTATAATTTAGAAAAAATGATGATCAATAAAATATGATACAGCAGTCAGAGCACTGCTATGAGAAGGCTAAAGATATTAACGTAAGGGTGGTTTTATATGTGAAAATTGTGTATCTAAAAGGAGATCACTGTTCACTGCCTCCAGATAAAGTTACAGATCTGTGTAAATAGTAATACATTAAACTTAGCAAAATTCAGAGTAAACGAATTAATTTTTCTTCATTACAGGACTTCTCAGAGCCTTTATTTTGTTAACCTGATTGATTGTTCTTCAAGAGAAAGGTTTACTGTGCAAGACTGTGTGATCCTCCACTTAGTTCAGACCCTCTTACTTGGTAAGTGTTTCCAGGAACATACATTGAGCACTGCTGCTCCTAAAAGCTATGTCTTTCAATATCCTGTCTTGCTTTTTGCTTAGTAAGCATTTGTTTATCGAATTCCTGTGAGGTACCTTGTACTATGTTGGAGTCTGGAGACCTCATGAAGTTCAAAGTGTACTTGCAAAAGCAGATATCCAAACAAAATTGTTACACAATAGGCTTAGTTCAAGGTTGACTCTGGGTTAGAAAAATACTAGCAGATAGGGAAGAAAAATCTTTTGCATTAACAGCGCAGAGGAAAACATCCCAACTGCAGGCAGTCGGAGAAGTGAAATTTAGGGTTGCCCCCATGCCAGACTGAGAAGTAGGGAGTTAACCTTTAGTATCCACGATAACACTGCAACTCCACCAGGAAGGAACCATGATGTTTGTTTTTCTTTTCAGCAATACTATTCAATGTATCTAGCATAGAGTAAACATTCAAATGTTTGTTCCTTAATTACTAAATGAATGCATGGCCCCCACTTTATAAGCCCACATCCTTTCCAGTAACTCACTTATAATACTCTCCTCTGGAGTTGTGGCTCTAATTCTTTGTTTCCAACTCACTCCTTATATTTAGGGCTGGACACCTCCTGAAACTCTGGTCTCCTTATTCATAACTGAAGATCTCTTTCCTGAACCAATTGAATAGGACTTCCTTTAGTTTCTCTAGAAATGTATTTTCTTATCTGATCTCTCAAAGCTGGTCTTTTTCTATTTTCCAAGGAAACAGCTACTCTGTCTGATGTACTGATTCTCACTAATGTGCTAATTGGGAGTGTGTTAGTTTTAGACTTCTGAGAAGCAGATGCCAAAATGGAATTAGGAGTGCAAGAGAGTTTTGGGGGGACATGCTTCTGAAGGCTAAAGGGAAGGGAATAGGGGAGGATGTGAGAACCTTCCATCTGACCTGAGTGAGGGCAGGAGGACTGGGGTGGGGAGAGAGTGTCAGACTACAGCAGAGTTCTGAGATTTTGGCCAGGTCAATGGAGGGATCTTGGGACAAAGCTACCCATCACAGCAGACCCCGCCAGGTAGGAATGGCTGGCCCTGATGCCCCTGCAGTGCTCAGCCATTGGCTGGGAGGGAACCAGGGGGTGGAGATGTGGGGTGTGATGGGAGCAACAGCTGGAGCCCTTGGTCAAATAGGCTTCCCACTGCAGGATTATTTTTATGATCCCCACTGGGAAAGAATAGAGATCTGCCCCTTTTGTGTCTCTCTCCTTGCCCTGGTAACAAGTGGGCATTTTCTAGTGCTCTCTGGAAACAAGGCTCTGCTCTCATTTACATTCACATTTCCCAGGCGTTTTTGTGTGTGTTTGGGCACACATAGAAAAGGATAATATATTGGCAGCACATTATGGAAAATAGTGGAGGCTGCTCCAGGCAAAAGTTCAGGGGCCCAAGTAATTCAGAGGACTGAGGGAATAAGTATCTCAAACTCTCTTAATCCCTTTGAAGCACACTGTACAGAATCTGCTTTACCCCGTCAGTTATTTTGCAGAGGGATTTTCTCTGCACGGTGGTTCTCAACTCTGGCTGTACGTTAAAATTACCTGAAGAGATTAAAAAAAAAAAAAAGTGAATTCCCTGATCCCACTCCAGACCATAGGCAAATCACAAGCTCTAGTGGTATACTAGTGGTGTACTGATTTTTGTGTACAAAGTTGAGAGCCACTATTCTGGTGTCTCCTATAATGCCAGGGCAAGACCATAGGGCAGGCAGTCCCTAAGGCGTACATCCTTTTCTCCAAAATGAGGGGGTCCTGAGAAGAATGATAATGTGTGAAGAGTATTAGGGTAGTCATTGCCTTCACCATCTTTTTTTTCCCCCATTCCTCTGGGTTTTCTAGGAGCTGGGAAGCCTGTACAAGGCTGAGTTTCATCGCTTACTACCTAAACCTGACTTGCAATAGTGCTTTGGTACTGAGTTCATATGGAAAGGCAAAAGACTCAGAAAAGTCAACATGATACTGAAGAGGTCTTGTGGTTTTTGAATTTTTCTACCAGGAAAATTGGCAAATATTACAAATCAGTGACTTTTCTTTTCCCCAGTCAGTTTTACTGTATACCACTGTTTTTATGTATATTTTTATACTGAGATTTCTCCTTCTAGTTCTATTTATTTTGTTGTTGTTGTCCAATTTATTTGTTGCAGATACCTGGTTATTTTTGCAGGTTATAACACACTGTGGTGCGGTTTAACATGTATTTCCTATAAATAAGCACGCAGCATGACCAGATTCATGTTGATAGTTTTGAAGACCATTTTATTGGTGTCATGCTCTTCCATAAAGAGGCACATAATTAGTGCTTCTCCTTCTTTTTGTGAGGTTTACAGCCAGTGATACTCAAGGACCTGATTCATTAGGTCATTACAGGTTACAATGTCATTCTTACTTCCATTGCCTGCCTGGAGCCCATCTATAAAGAGAAACTCCTCTCGACTATGATTTGGTTGTACAGTGACATCTATTTTATAGGAAAGGCAGAGCACACATTCAACTTTTTTCCTTTATTTACCATCCTTGTAATAACCAATCAGTTCCACAGCATCCTCTAGTGACAAACATTGGGTTGTTTTGGGTTCCCAGAATTACTAGAACTCATGGATATAAGCATATATGATATGTTTTCACCCATTGTAGTCATCATCCTAATAGATGTCCCACATTTGGTTGGTGGGACCGCTTTAGGTTAGAACCTGAGTCCTTCTGACCCAATTCCAGCCTTTCACAGGTTCATTCATCTGCTATGATAACATGTTCCAGGCTCATCTTATATACTTCCTGTCCCAGACCTAGGAATTATATATATCTTTAAGATAAGATTCTTTTTTAGTGAAAAATAGCACTCAGGGACCATAACTCAGGGTCAGGCTTTTCTACTACTCACTATTTCTAGGCCTTTTCAATGAACAGAGCTACAAAAAAATATAAATTAATTCTGGCACAATTATTTCAATGCAATTTCAGAACTGTATGGGTTTTAGGTATCCTCAACTATCTTAAATTTTTGTCTCTTTTCTCCAATACCAAGAATTCTAGTTTTACAGGATAATGGGATGCTGAAATCTGAATATCACATAATTACTCATTTGATTTAATACATGTGATTCACAGAACACTCTCAGAATAATGACATCATTACTGCTAACAATGTAATTATTGAAAGAACTAAGCATTTTAGCAGTTCTTGTGTCCCTTGATAACCTACTAAAACTACATGAATTTCTGTATTTTAAAGTAATTTGAAATATTTCTACTTGGCACACTCGTGGCATTAATAAATGCGAAGTAGATTTACTTGTTTTTTAAGATAATTTTTGATATTTAGAAACACTTTTTTAAATTTAAGTTTTGTTTTAAAATTATGTAACATACATATATGCCCTAACATGCAAATCTACAAAGACAAGAAGTATACAATGTCAAAATTAAAATTTCCAAAATATTTCACGCGAAACTTGAACTTGCTTTTTTGAGTGTAACTTTTCAAAGTCAGTTTAAAATAGCAACATGGAATTCCTTATCTTTGATGAAGAAATACTTGGTTCACAAAGCAGTGATAGAAGTATTACAACCTCTTGTTTTACCCACCCAAAAACTTACAAAATTGAAATTTTACTAAAGAAACTGATGTCTCTTTTTCTTCTTTTGTGGATAAATGTACTATGACCATGTGTCCTGATTAGTGAGCACACAGGCTTGGAGTCACCACCACCTGGTGCTACTGCTGCCGGGGGATCTGGCCAAGCTTCCTCACATCAGCTGACCTTGGCCTGTCACCTGTCTCTGGGGCACCTGGCACATAAGGTCATCCCACGGCTTCCCCACGGGAGGAACATGATGGGCAGTGGCGTCCTCTGAAGCTGGTTGCTAATGGAGTTGTCCAAGTGATATGACAACTTCCCGATGATCTTGGTTTACCAGTCGTATCACTGAGGGATGGGAAGTGCCGGATGCTTGTCACCTGCAGAGACAGGGAAGTGTGCCACTAAGCCCTGTGTCACCACTTACCATTCGAGAAGATCCAGACAAATCTGCTCTTGGTCAGAAATGACCATCCCCAGGGCTCTAGCCCCCCAGAGTGGTGAAAGAATCAATATCTCCTGGTACACAAGCAGCTCATGCTGGTTGAGAAGAGCTGCAATCATGTACTTTAAGTAAAACACATTTGAGAGCAAATGTTCTTTTTAAATCCTTTCCTCACCACTCTATGGTGGGTGCCATAAAGGGAACGTAGGCTCAAATAGCTATTTTTAAATGACATGTTTGAAGATATTTTAAAAATTGAGAAACAACCCTACTGTATATTTTATCTCATGTGGGTAAAAAAGAGAGTTTTTAGGTGGAAAACAAAAAAAACTATGGGCATATGAGTTGTTTTTCCTAGATTACTTCTCACTTTGTCAACCAACTGTACATAAGTGGTTATGACCATCCCAACTGGGGCCCTCACATTGGGAAACTCATTGTGGCCTTGCCTTAACATTCCATTCACTACAACTAAATCAGAGAAATACAAAAATTATAGAGAAAGTTCTACTTTTTGAAGAAGACATCCCATAAAATCATCACTTCCATGTACATTGAAATCTGTTAGCTTATGGGCACCCAAATTCTGTCAATAGACAGAGAATAACATAGCAAATTTCTCAGATATCCAGACAGAGCTTGGGAATAATGTAAAGAAGTGTGCATGCGTGTGTGTGAGGGTGGGTTGGGGGTGGATGTGTATGTGTGTTGGATGGTAGAGGATAGGCAGTAAAGTAAGAATATGGTGGGAGGAGAGGGAAAGTAAAGACTGAGGGAAAGGCTGGAGATGGAAAAGATTTGGTTACAATAGAGAGAAACATGTGGTCAGAGGTAGAGATTGTTATCATAGGCACAGAAGTGCCCTTTTATAAACTGTTGGTTAATTCCATAAAAACTTTGTAAGTGCCTGCCGCACTGGCAGCTGAGATACAACGGGGGTAAAACCAGGTAAACCCCCTACCGTTCACATTTTACATTCTTGGCACGTTTGGTGTAGCTCCCAAACCTCAGTGAATGATCATCTTATAATATGTTTAGGAAAAATCACTATTAATAGTGTGTCTTGAAGGAAAGACGTACATTCCATTTGATTTCTAATCTTGAGAAATGTAGCAAAACAGAAAATAGTATACAACTTGTCTTCATTTCAAGAAATACGATGATTTTTAAAAATGCATAAAATGTCACAAATCGTTTCATGAAATGTTATACAAGCAAAGTGTACGTTGCATTATCACTCTATAACATGATATATATTTTCCTTCCTATATTTTTATAGGAATTATGTGAAGTCTGTGTTTTCGGGAAATTTACTTTCTGATTGCCCATTGATCCCACTATGCAAAATTACTTTATAAACTATTTAATTATATACAGAGGAGACAGGAGGTGTTCTATCCCCCACTTATCGTATTTCAGGGAGCTTCCCTATCCTCCTCCAGGGGCCCTGACCTACGCCAGGTCAGGGTAAACAAAACAAGCCATCTTATCACTCTTTAGTAAATGGAACAATAGTGCCAGAGGTCTTGGCATAGTGATGTACCAGAAAAGCTTCAAGAGGCCAAGGAGACATATGTCTGAAGACATACGTCTATTTTAGGTAGAGTATTTCAGGAAGGATCAGTTTCTGTCACCCCTTCCAGATACACACAGGACCTGAAAGTACTCACTCTTCCAGCTCCATCAAAGGGAAAACCAGATGGAATTACCAATTCTTAGCTCAAACGTAGAGAAAGAAGTGAACTACTGGGGACAAGACAGAAAAGGGAATATGGCCAGAGAAAGACAATGAACACTCTCATGCCCATACGAATTTATCAATTTGGACCGGGCTCTGGAATCCAAAATAGGATTTTCAACTAGTAAGAATACGGCTAAAGAATTTCACAGATACTTTATTGTTATTATTATTGTTGCAGTTGTTGTTACCATAGAGACAGACTCTAAACATGCCTCTCGTCACACCTCCCATGAGATCAATGCCTGCCCCTAAGATTCAGACAACGGGGTGGGGGGGGGGGTCACAATGAATGTCAGCCAGAGCAGACCACGCCCACTACACCATGTCCAGGGGATTGAGGGCGAAAGAGCAAAGCTGTACACATCGAAGGACCCAACCGTCATCTTTCTCTTCTTTGAATTCTCAGCATGTCCCTTTTGTGTCTGTCCTGCTTTTGGATTAGAATTTGACTGTAGGCTGTGGACTGTTGTAAAATAAGAACTACCCAGTGAAAAAGAACAGAGTCGTGGCAAAAGTGCGAGATGCCTGAAGCTTTACTTTTCTCATTTAATCCTAAAAACAATGCCACAGATTATTATTTTTTTTACTGTTATTTTGCAAATGAACCATCAGGCTCAGAGAAGTTAAGTGAATTGTAACATGTCACCTTGGTCAGTAAGTGGGAAAAACAGAATCTATCCCTAAATCTATCCAATGCCAGAGACTATATATTTTGCACTATGTATCATTGTCATGTTAATTTAAGGGGCTCTGTGAAATTGCTTTATGTGTCTACAGTTGCATAAGTGCTGTGAGGGCCACGAATGAGTCACTATTTTGTGTACTTGGTTAAGTAGCTCTGATCTGTGGGCTTACATGTTAGCCAGACTTGTTTCACTCACAGCAGGCATTCAGCCTTCTGAGGAGGGAATTCTAAGTGTTTATCTCTTCTGATGCTATGAAGATTGTTTCCTGAGGAAAATATTCTTTGATCCCTTCTTTTCTAGGACCTGCTGTTATTTCTTTGGGTATGGAAGTAAAGTATATGGGTCAAAAGATGCCCTTTGGAGGCAGACAAGATTTGGGTTCAAAAGCTGGTCCCATCACTTTCTAGCTATGTGATTTCAACCTAAATTTTCTCATCTGCACAGTGGGGATAATGCTAATATCTATTCATGGAGTAACTGAGAATTAATGAAATAATGTACTTAAAATCATAGCACAGTGTTCCGTAGTAATCCAGGCAGCTGAGTGAATCTACTTGGAACAGTAGGCATACCTTGGAACAGAACTAGGCATACCTAGGTCAAGACGTTATTATTTAACTTTCATTGCCAAGGGCACTCATTCTGACTCTTTTTAAAAACTGCTTCCTACTCATTTTTTCTGCCTAAAAGGTCATAATTTCTCTGTAGATGGTTCTATTTCTTCTGGAAAAAATAATTTCTTCATAAATAACAGCCCTGTAATGATTTGGTGCTATTCTAATCTTAGCCATGCAGAAAACGCATGTTTGCAGACAGTGATGATAACTCTCCATCTCAATTTTCCATGGTGAAGTTTGTTGTTCCTTTTCTTCTTCAGCCAGGCCACCAAAACAGAAAAGCTCTTAGCTATGTGAGTGGATCAAATATGTGTCAGACATCTCTAAAAAGCATGCTTGTCTAAGAAAACATGGCTCCCTCTTCAATGCCAAGACATGGGAAGAGCTCAATTGTTCATCAGGAAAGTGTTTAGGGTAACATTTTTAACCAGCCACATCCTTCTTTTCTAAATATTTTGGTAAGCTCAAGTGGATTTGTATGAATTTCACTTAATTCAGAGATTTTCCAATTATAAATTGCAAAGTCCATCCCCAAAGATGCCTTTCTTGGGTGGGAACTGAGACCCAGACATCAGTATTTCCATGTGATATACAAAAATCTGGGGAAATGAGAAGGTGGCTGCCAGATGTTAAGAAAGTCAGCCTGATGTGGGAGGAAAATAGATCAAAGGGCTGCCTGCAACTAGTTTGCTCCAAAAGGCCAGAGGAATCCCTTTTAAGTAGCTTCTGATTCATGTATGCTATATTCTAATGGCCAAGTCCTTCCTCAGCTCTTCAGGTGTCAGGATGAAGTCCATAATGCACATACCTAACAGAGATTTTATTGACTCCCCTTGTACTCCCAGCAGGCTTCTCACAAAGAGAAGAGGAAGGCATATATCCTGCCTTAGGAGCTTATATTTCAGTTGAGTAGACTTGAAATGACTCTTCCCTAAGACAAACTTGCAAGGCTTGTTTTGACTTAATATCAAGTCAAATGCATTTAGACTCCTAGAAGATGAAGTGTGGCCATGAGACAGAAGTGGGAGGGTTACTTGGATTTAAAGTCAAGAGATCTGGACTTTTAGGTCAAGTTTGTCTCAAACTTTCTAGATCACCTAGGACAATCACTTTATGTATTCTAGCCTTTGATTTCTTTGCTAATAAAGCCCTGAATAAATAATCTTTAAATCTCTTTCAGTAATCTATTTCTACAATTCCAAGTGCAAATTATATAATTCCAGGCAACAATACTGTATGTAGGAACCTCTAAGCACTGTGCAT